>NC_074668.1:64192525-64450548 GCF_029448725.1 Salvelinus fontinalis
CTCTCTCTCTCTCTCTCTCTCTCTCTCTCTCTCTCTCTCTCGTCTGCTCTGCCAGCCTTTTATTATTTCTCTCCACTTTCTAGCCAATCTTCTTTTAATTAATTAGAACCTGTGCCACTGACTGCGAGAGCCGAGTTTTATCAGCACTCACTCACTCCCTCCTCTCCTTCACTGTGTCGAGAGCGAGAGAGAGAGAAAGAGAGAGAGAGAGAGAAAGAGTACCTTCCAGTCTCTTCTCCTTCCTATACTCCCTTCCTTTTCCCTTGCTTCTCTCTTCTTCTTCTTTTTTTAAATCCAGGCAACCCAGACCAAGTGCTAGCAAGGGTCATATCTTTTTAATTATCTTTCCTGCCTTTGATTAATTATTCCGTCTGACAATAGTGTGTTTCTAATGCTTTTCACCTGCCCGCGCTGATTGACAGCGTCTCTGTCTGATTCAAAGCAAACAGCTGCTGCCATGATTGCCTAGCAACCAGGAGGTGATGGATGAGTCTCAAAGATGGATGGCCACAATAAATCATGTCTCCTGCTATAAAACTGGAAAAAAGAAAGAGAGGAGGGAGGGGGGGGGGGGGGGGCGGGAAGAAAAAGGGCACAAAAACAAAACAACCTTTCTATCTCTCTCTCTCTCTCTCGCTCTCTCTCTCTCTCTCTCTCTCGCTCTCTCTCACATCTAGTGTGGAGGGCAGGGTTGAAGCCCTCTCCTCTATCTGACCCTGTTTCGTTCCTTCGCTCCTCTCCACCTCCTGTACAGGAGTCCAGTTTTTCACAGCAGGAAGAAGGCCAGAGGAAAATAAACAGCATTGAGGGTGAGTAGGCTTTGTGAAAATGTTGGTGTTTGATGAGGTAATCTCTCCGAGAGAGACCAGCTATCACTAGCTATCTCTCCTGCGGTCTGACTTTGGCATGGGGTGGCGCTTGTTGGCAAGGGGAGGGGCTTGTTGGCATGGTGGGGGGCTTGTTGGCATGGGGAGGGGCTTGTTGGCAAGGGGAGGGGCTTGTTGATATGCAGGCAGACAGTAAGAAAACCCAGCTGGAACAATAACGACTGACTACAAAGTTCACTATCACAAAACGAAAACAAATTAAATCGAAGATTACTTTGATTGAATCCAACACTACACAAGATTATAATTCACCCTGAAATGACATTGTGCTTAACAGCTATTACAATAACATTGTACAGTACTTGCATTGTACACACCTAGGTGAATAGGGGGAAAACATCTGCACAGCTACCACTTCAATAGTCCAGTCTAAGGATTTCATTTTTTTTTGCCATATCAGAAAAATATTCAAAATAAACCATTAAAAGTGCTCAAAATGTAGTCTATCCACATGATTGTGAGTCATGGGGTTGACTAGCACAGTCAGCCGTATTTCTTCCTAATGGGCCACAGCTGTTCAGCCACACAGCCCTGACGATGGTCACCTCATCGCACTAGTCTGGCGACATAAAACGCAAAACCCAAAACCTCCTATATAAACAACACAAACACACAGGAAGCTGACTAAAAAGAAAGAAAAGTTGCAAAACAAGGGTTACCCGGGGCGCGGTGCGAGGGCCATGTCCAACATTAGCTGTTCGGTTTTTTTTCTCTCACCTGACCGCCATTGGTTTTATTTTTACCCTTTCGGCCAAAAGTAGACAGTGAGGCGCATTAGGAGTGAGCGAGTGCTGCTCCTCTGGTATCTGGTAACAAACAAGGATCTGGCTGACCCATCCATCACTGAACCCACGTCCTGGGCCTAAAGCTCAGGTTACAGCTTTACACGGCCAGTCTAAATAATATTCAAAATGATGAATGACACAGCCAGCCTCATATCCATCATCAATCTCTTTTTTTAAGGAGCATCCATCCTCAGTAATGCTCCTTTGAATCATGGGAAAGCGAGAGAGCTCAGATTCACTGGCCTAACCCCTGAGAGAGCGAGAGAGGTCCGCGTGGCATGGAGCCGGGGCCTTGAGTGATACCTGTCAACTCCGGAGCCCGTGGCCCGGGACAAAAACACACTGGGACATGTGTGGGAGCAGGGACTCAGATGCACACACTGATACACACACACACACACACACACACACACACACACACACACACACACACACACACACACACACACACACACACACACACACACACACACACACACACACACACACACACACACATATTCAGATACATCATGATAGACTACACATGCAGAATCCATATACACACACACACACCCATATTTACAGGAAACACATGGACAAACACACATACAAACACACGCGTAAACACATTAAATACTAACTTCATTCCAAACAAGTACCCTACGAAACTCAGTGTGTTATTTTTTAAACACATACTGTACATCTTCAAACACACCCTATCTTCCTCCCACCTCAAGCACCACACAAAGTCCCCCTCTAATTCTTTCCCGTCTCACACATAGGGGTTAGGGAATGAGAGAGGCGAGTTGGAGCATTACTGGATCTATAGCACCGTTCCTCTTCCCTCCCAACCTCTCACTCCACACCCACAGTCCTCCCCACATCCCCTCTCCTTCCTCCTCCCCCCGAAGACCCCGTCCTCAGCCCACTTTTGGCTTCACAGCCCCCCCCTCCCCTCCTCCCCCTCAGAGGCGTGGACGTCCAGGCTCCTCTCTGAGGGAGGAAGACAGCCCCTCACACAGGGCTCTGGCAAGGGCCCGTTTGATAAATGACACACGTCATTCTGTCAGGAGAGAAGGGTGGGTCCATGATGTATGACCATGCCGACGAGAGGAGGAAATCGACTGTTTGGCATGGAGCAGCTACTCTCCCTCCACCACAGCTCTGTTTCAGACCTCCTAAAAGACCCGGGCCGGCTAGCCTCGTGTGTGTGTGTGTGTGTGTGTGTGTGTGTGTGTGTGTGTGTGTGTGTGTGTGTGTGTGTGTGTGTGTGTGTGTGTGTGTGTGTGTGTGTGTGTGTGTGTGTGTGTGTGTGTGTGTGTGTGTGTGTGTGTGTGTGTGTGTGTGTGTGTGTGTGTGTGTGTGTGGGGAATGGATGTGTGTGTACGGACAGAGAACAGGCTGCCCTTCTTTTCCCTTGACTCCCCCCCCGAACTCTCCCTTTCCCTGTCTCTCTTTATTTATTTCGCTCTCTCTGTCTGTTCTTTTCCTCTTCCCTTCTCCCTGTGTTCCTCCCCACCAGAGTGTACAAACAGGAAGTGTGTAGGGACGGAAGGAATACAAAAATGAAAATAAAGAAGACTAGAAAAAAGCTAGCTCGGCAGCAAGAGGGCAGTTATATCAATCAAAGTCAACTTCGGGCAACAACAATACCACCATTTCAAATGACATAGCTACCTCAGACAAACGACCGTAACATGGGGATGGAAACCCGATCGGCCAAACGGTTCTTCCCATAAGAGAGAGGATCTACTTTTTTCCCTCTGTGTTTTCTGTGTTTTTTTTCTTCTTTTCTCTACTCCTCTATCTCACGCTCACCTCTTTTCTTTTTTGACACACAAGCGAGGGCCCTGACATCTGCAGAGTGCATTTAAAGAAAAAAAAATATGTGTCAGAGGAGTGTGACGGCCCCCTCCTCATACACACCCCCCTTGCTCGGTTTCATTAGCTCACTGGCAGGGTGGCACTTCTCAAGCTCATTACAGGGGAAGGATTTATGGAGCAGAACCCAATGGCGAAGAAAAGGCATCTGTCAATAATTGCAGGGAGCTGCACTCACATCTCGAGAAGCTTTGAAATCTCATTAGGTATGCAGTTATCAGGCATAAAGATCAAAAACATTACTCAACTCCGACAGAATCCTACCAAGAAACATTAATTAGCAACAGGCCTGCAGTATAAAATAAAACAGACTTCCTCTCTCTCTCTCTCCCTCTCTCTCTCTCTCTTCTCGCACCTGCCTGCCTTTTCCAAGGAGAGAAAAACCCGACCCCCTTCCTGTTACATAAATACAAACACACATATAGGTGTATAAGCAGAAACACACACAAACACTACACATGTGTAAACATGCAAATCACCACCCCCACCTCAGACCACATCCACCCTGCCATTCCTGACCCCCCCCCCCCTCATTACAAAAAAAGAAACGGTGAGGGGGGGGATAATTCCCAGCATCTGAGACTGATCAGAACATGAAACAGGGGGAGGGAGGGAGGGAGTGAAGGGAAGGCGAGGCGTTTGAGGCCGTCTCTTGGCTTCGGTGAGGAGAGAAGAGGAAGAGGCTGTCATGCCTGAGAAGGATGTTAGCCCTGGCTGGCCCTGATTACATGGGCCTCTACGGCTCCCCTGCCTTTCATCACCGCCACCATCAAAAACAGCCTCCGTGTCACCCGTACGCATGACTGATGGCTGCCAGTCTCGCCTGGCCCCTGTCAGAGCCCCACGGGGGGGGGACTCCCCCGCCCTGTTCCCCAGCCACTCTGGCAGACACTAAGACAACCCCCGCCCCCCGCACCCATTGGCTGGCCCACCCCAACTGAGGGAAAGAAGAAACCCGAACCTGGAGTCTGGCCCAAACGACACTCAGAACCAACCACTGTTGCCCCCCCCCCCCCCCCTCATCGCTCCATCTCGTCCTCCCCGGCCCCCTACCTCTCCTCTCTGTGCACCCCCGTCCCTCCTCGACATGACAACAACACAGGCAGGGATTACTCCACACGGACATATTTCACTGCACAGGGCTGCTGGGAGATTTAATCCCCCTTGTAGCTGCCAGACTCCTGAAGACTGGCCCGACACACACATCACACAAAGAGCCATAGTATCGCTGAGAGGAGAGGAAGGTAGGGTGGGGGGAGAGAGGAGAGGACAAACCAGACATACAGAGAGAATTTCAGCCAAATAATACCCTAGTCTGCCTTGGGAAAGTGCAGGCAGCCAAATTTGGGGGAAGTGTTTTCTACTGTACTGAGGAGGAGCATAACATATTTCTGTCTCTCCGCAGAGGAAGTGCAAAGATCCCACAAACTCTCTCAATTTCCTGTTTCCTCAAAAATGTGCCTAGAAGAGAAGCCGATTCCCATGGTGCTCTGGTGCAGGCCCGCTAGAGAATCGGGCTTCACAGAGGGAGTTTGTGGAGTGTGCTCAGAGCAGAGCAGTGGCCCTGCCCAATCACTCCACTGGAATAATCACAATATCTCCTGCACGTTGAAATAGCAGCACTCAGGAGCTGACATCATTCCCTAATCACTGGGGAAAGCGAGAAACTGATAATCATTGATTAATCAAATATGAACACCCGCACCAGAGAGAGAGGGAGAGAGAGTGAGAGAGGGAGAGAGAGAGAGAAAGAGAGAGAGAGAGAGAGAGAGAGAGAGAGAGAGAGAGAGAAAGGGAGAGAGAGAGAGAGAGAGAAAGAGAGAGAGAGAGAGAGAGAGAGAGAGAGAGAGAGAGAGAAAGAGAAAGGGAGAGAGATAGAGAGAGAGAGAGAGAGAGAGAGAGAGAGAGAGAGAGAGAGAGAGAGAGAGAGAGAGAGAAGGAGGAGGAGCTGCTAAGTAGCCACTAATCTCCTGACCAAACTTCCTTTAACCAGTGGTTGGATATTCTCATTAATTCAGAAAGCACCCAGTTCGCCATTCGACAAACTGTTGCATTGTATGGTTAGATAGACGTTGATATCTGTCCAGTCTTCTAATCGTACAAGGTTGCCTAATCGCTTGCACTGGTGCACAATTTGCTGAGGTGTTCATTTCAGCAGGGAATAAAAGATAAAAGGTAGAGCTAAAAGGTACATAAATAAATACTGCTATGTGTCTATTTTGTGAGTAGTATTGTTTGGATAAAGAGCCAGACACAGTCAAACACCATTTTTAGGTCTTGATAGCTTGTGTGTAAATGTAACTGTTTTGTGTGTGTTCTATGTGCGTACCTTCGTGTACAACAACTGTACGTGTTCCATCGCCCTCCCTGCTCTCTCACTAACCCTGCTGCAGTCGCAATTCATCGCTCTCTCCTCACAAAACAATCTTTGGCGAGAGGAGCAGGGAGGAGAGGGGATATGAAAAAAATGAGGGAAAGATGCAGCCTTGTGAGCCAATTTAAGAAATAACTGCTGATGCATCAGCTATTGACTGTTTCGGCGCTCGTGATAACGCTCAAGGCGAAACTGTGGGCAAAATGACAGCATCAACCGCCTGCAATAAACTGCAGCCCGCGAGACCAAGGGAGCTCTAATTGACAGCTGTCAAGCTAATGGGAGCCATGACGGAAGATTCTGGGAGAAAAAAATCTGTTTATCAACCATCAACCGTACATCCTCGAGCAGGGAACTTTCCCTCCCTCCCTCTCGCTTTCTTTCTCCCTCTTTCTCTGTGCCTACGTTATTCAGCTTTTTTCCTCACCCCTTCTCCCTTTATTTCTCTCTCTCCGCCCTCTCCGCTCTTAACCCTGTTCATTGTCGCTCACTTGCGGCTGTGAAAAAGGCAGAGGACGGCCATAACTAATCATAGTGTCAGTTGGCTGCCTGGGAGAGCCTCACTTTAGGGAGAGCAATGCAAAGCAAGGCAAGGCTGAGGAAAGGCCCATAATCCTGAGAAGAAGGCCCAGGAGTAGACACCTCACTCCGGAGGGGGCACCAGGGACTGGGCTACTGGGGACTACTGATCATGAGGCCGGGACACACAGACAAAGACTCATGTGGACAGACAGATAGGCCTAGACCTCTTTCGACTCCCACTCGTTGATTCTCCACATTTGGTTGCGTGATCTATCTATATGCTCTTTCTACTTCACTGTATTTTCGATTATGCTACGCTGTTCGACGGGCGCTATGTTTCATTTTTTTTGCATACAGCTTCAGACATACACAGCCATGTTGCCACTCACCGGGTCCGTCATGCACCCCAAAAATCAGAGGTTGCACAAAGCACGAGAGGGGATGGTCTAGAGTGGGGGCTAGTCCCCTCGCCCGTAAATAGTAGCCTATCTCCTGTAGCGTGAGGCAGCTTGAATCTCCTTAATGCTGAGTGCCAAAGCAGAAACACATCAGGTCCCATTCTTACAGTCTTTGGTATGACTTGGCCGGGGAACGAACTCACAACCTTCCAATGTCAGGGCGGACACTCTAACCACAAGGACAATGAGTTGGTGCATATGTAAATTGGAGAATTTTGCATTTTTCAAACACCTGAAACAGCCTTTTCCTGCACTCTAGAGCCGTAATCATTATGCTTAATTCTATGAAAAAATATATAAAATATGTGTATTTTTTTGCATATCTAAGCACACGCCTTCTGTATACTCCTGTCTGGTGGTTATTTTTTTTAAAGAATTTTCTGCGTCTGTGCTAAAATCTGGGTAAAAGATTGGAAGGAAAGTGAGTCCTATTCAGTACGTTTAGTTATTGCTTGCTTTTCTAAAGTCTACAATCTTTTCCAGCAGGCGTTCCGGCTAAGATAGTTAGACAAGTTAGCTACACTAACTTGATTGATAGCCTGAAATGGCTTCTTGGTAGCTAGTTATGAGGTTGGGAGATTGGGAACCTATCTGGGCTAGCTAAAGCCAGCTTCATAAAATTGCTACGTTGCTAGTAGTACTACAGAGAAAAAACTAAAAATGTATTTTTTAAATAAAATATATAAATATTTTTTTACAGGACAAATATGAGGGAGCACGTGTCCCAACCATATAAAAAACATGAATAAATACAAGTAAATCATATCGGATTTAGCCTCAGTGTTTCTAACTAAATCATAATATTCATATTAAAAAATAACATCTCACTGTGATAACTAAGTTCATGAACTTTGCAATCGTCAAACTCAACACCATCCAATGGATGTAGTACACCTATTCATTAATAAATCCACTTGATTTTAAATATAATTTAAATTTAATTCTTTATAATTATATTTCTCATTAACAGAGGGTGGGGGTGGACTGTGGAAGGTGATGTTTATGAAATCATTTTCTTTCCGTCTTAATAATTAATAGAATTATCATGACCAGCTTTTAAACTAGGATAATTAGCCTAATTAAGATGGCATGTTTCATTAAATTTCATTCGCTGAGACTGTGAAGGGGTAAAGCTTTGTACGAGCAAGGCACCAACAAGCCGCTGCGACCGACCCTTGAACTACAGCGAATCAACCAACTACACCAGCGACAGAGTGAATACAGTAACATTACACTATTACACAAACCCTCTGTTTTTTTAGCAAGGAGCAGAGACAAAGAATTATTACAAGAACATGCAAGCGGTGTGTGTGTCTGTGTGTGTCTCTGTGTGTGTGTGTGTGTGTGTGTGTGTGTGTGTGTGTGTGTGTGTGTGTGTGTGTGTGTGTGTGTGTGTGTGTGTGTGTGTGTGTGTGTGTGTGTGTGTGTGTGTGTGTGTGTGTGCGAGCTTGCTAGCGTGTGTGTGTATGTGTGTGTGTGTCTGTGTCTGTGTCTGTGTCTGTGTCTGTGTGTGTGTGTGTGTGTGTGTGTGTCCGTCTGTGTGTGCGTGCGTCTGTGTGTGTGTAGTAACCTATGTGTCTACGGGCCACTGTATGTCGATGTGTATCCAGCATGAGTGCAACGTTAACACACATCAAGCATGATTAATCTCTCTCGCTCATCCACAATCAATCAAACACGCACAAAAATCACAGAAATCAGCTGCTTTTCCTCACCGCAATCTATCTCCCATCAAGCAGAACTAGATCTGTCATGATCTTAATATTTTGTATAAATCATGTTTAGACCCTTTGAACACAATGCTGATAATAGGCATTTGGAAAATCAACTAATGTGGAAAAGCATCTATACCTTTGACTACGTCGTGATCTAAGTGATGATGAGCAACGTCAACAATAACAACGTCGACTAATTTCACAAGGCTTCTTCAAATATATATCTCCCAGACAGCGGCCTGCCCTTAAAGCAATACTATTCTCTATGACAGTGTAGCAAAACAGCTACGCCACCAGTGCAATGTTTTCCCAGTGTTTCAGGGCAAGAGGCACTACAGTACTACTCAGTAAGAGTAACATGGCATAACACTAGTGAAGGAGAAAAAAAAGTCCTACGTTTGATGTCCCCTCTTTCCTCCCCCAAACAACGATATGTTTGGTCTTGCAAGGCTTGGAAGCAGACAATTTTTTTTTTTTTTAAACGGTGTTCACAGCATTGTCCACTCCTAAACGGAGGAAGGTATTGTGGGAAAGTTATTGTGGCTAGACAGAGAGAGTGGTGTGTGTGCGTGTGCGTGTGTTTGTGTGCGTGTGTGTTGCTGCTATAGGCCCCTCTTTCTCAGACAGACTTTTCGAGAGGCTAGTTTTTGGTGTTGTTACAGGGCTCCTGACCATTAAAAAGCAGCCTAATTCCAGCCAACGTGATTACCCAGGTACCCTAGCCCATTTGTCACCTGCAGCAGAAAATTGAGTTAGTGCACGACTAAAGGCATGGAGGACTGTGTCATATCAACCTGATTACATAAAACTAGCTGCAAACCTAATTGGGCTGGATGACAGTGTGCGGAGCTTGTCATCTCCAATCATTAGGGCTGTCAGGAATCCATCAGCTTTACAGCTAATTAGGTGAACACTAATGAAGCTGGCAAAACAACTTTCTTTTTATACGGCTGAGCAGCCCTTCCAGACTGGGAGGCTGGAAAAAGGGAAAAGAGCGAGAGGAGAGAAAGAGAGAGGGAAGCAAAGAGAAGGAGAGAGAGATTTTCTCATGAAACGCTCAAGGTTGCTGGGGACTGGATTTCCCAAAGTTCCTAATCAAGGCCCATCATCTGCCATCTTTTGCTCTTTCCATCACTATAGCGCAATCAATTTGTCACCACTCTTTGTGTGCCACGGAGCAGTCGTCAACCTTATAACTTGCAGCTGTGAGGGCTGCTTGGAAAGAAGGAGGGGCGAAGGGTGGGAGGGGGCATACAGACCATGTAAAAAATGACAGGAAGTTGCCTCGTCCCAAAAAAGAATAACATCCCTCACTGCTCTTGTGTCTGTCCTCGTCCGCTCGTCAAAAGAATAAATGCCTTATTTTTCTCTCTCACTCTCTCGTCTGGGATAAGAAGGCTTTCAGTCAGCCCCCCTCGGCCCCCACCCCCAGCGTGTCCATTAGGCAAAAGCGTTTTGATAAAGTAAAGCCCAGGCCCAACGTATGGAGAAACAAAATGAGAGCAGTCACTCTGCCAACTTCTGATTGACCATTAGAGCCATTGATGAATGTGGCTGTCAGAAGGGAGACAATTAAATCAAAAATGAAACAAAGTCGCTTTGACGGGTCATTCTGATGGAGCAAACCATTCTTCCGTCTCCCGATTAGGCCTAATAGTTACATTTTTCATAGAAACACTGTGTGTGCTTGCAAGATACAATTGTTTGTGTCTGAATGTGAGTGTGCATGTGTGTGTGTGTTTGCGTGTGTGTGTGTGTGTGTGTGTGTGTAGTAAAGTGAGCAAGTGTTTGGATTACTATAATAATTGCATAATATTGAATTTTGATAGTATATTTTAAGGGGATTTGACTTTGGTGCTTGTTATAGTTTTGTTATAGGCTAAAAGTTACATTAGTAGAGATTTATTTACATGTAGGCTATGTTGCAGAAAACTGAACTACACTTTAAAGCATATAGGTAAATGCAGCCTATATTGTGACGGTAATGAAGCACATGTCTCACAAATAAGAATAATACTTATTGAATCTTAAAACAGGTAGCCTGTATTCTTCAACACACTGGTGCTTCAAACAATACTTTCAACAGCAGACATAAAATCCAGAAGTTCCAGTCATATAGCAACAGTATGAGAACAGAAGTCTGATTCAAATAAAAAAATGTTTTACAACACAATGGTAGCTAAGTAACTACCATGTTGTAGCATACCCTAATTATTTATATAGAGTAGAATATATGTGTTCCATGACCTAAGTAAGATTTGATTAAAGCCTATGTTGAACAGTCAGTTTGGTTTATTCTCTATGTTTAAGAGAGAGAAAATAAAATGAAATGTGGGGTTTGGCTCTGACGACGTGAAAAGTACAAAAGAAGCAATTAAAGATGTTTTAAATGGCTAGTTGTCATACCAGACATGACGTCACGTGAACCGGCGTTGCTATGGGGAGTGATTTATTTGTGTTTATCCGGAAAGAATAGATCAAAGACAAGCCAAATGACGGGCAATCAATCAGCCGTCAAATCAAAGATGGCAATTGTCCATTAAAGCCTCTTCCAGTCCACGTCTCCCCTAGAGTCGGCTGCGAAATAATCTTTAAGTATTTCCCAGAAAGGAGAAATCAACCAAGGGAAACTAGGCGAAAGTTGACATTTTGTGATCAAATGTTTTAGCATGCACAAAGCCCCAAACCAGCATCAAAGGAAATCATGACAGTCAGCTGACACGAGCCCCCTTTTCCTTGCGCTTCTTTATAGATCTCTAATTCAAGGAGTCAATATCTGCACCCTACGGAGGGAGGAAGGGAGAGTAGGCTAAAATAGGGTAAAAGGGAGAGACATATCAAAGCTGAAGTTGTCTTTGACTAGTCGGATAGAGCTACGGCCTGGAAACCTTTTATGTCTTCCGAGAACTGTTGTTAGCAGATCGTTTATCGAATGGAATCATTGTTGCCCCAGAAGTTGGAAAAAAATTATATACTGAGAACATTTAAACAATGTTGCCAATAACTAGGCTATGTAATGGGCTATGTAAGTATGCTGATAATGCAATTGACTATTAAAATAGTACGTGGCTAGTATCAAACGTGGTCTACGTGGTTGTAAAAAAAAGCACATCCCCTTCAAAGGGAAAGTACAAAAAAAAACTAATAGCTAGTAGCCTAACCATCCCTCTTTGAGTGAATGGGTATTTGCCATTTCCTCCCACTGTAGCCTACGCTACAATGTAGCTACACGCACATGATTCAGTACTATACATGGTAGGACCAGTGAAGGCAATGGAAATACCGCAGCAGTCGTAGTAAAAACAGAGGTGATAACATGCATATCATAGAGTCGTACCTGCTGCACGCCGGGGCGCTTGCTGTTTCCTCCGCGGCATTCTTATTTCGGGGTTCTGAAGAGTTCTTCTCTAGCCCCAGAGATCCCTAGCTCGTCCGCTCTTCTTTGATAGAGGCGCTTCCTTACACGGTACCCGGGGCGCTTTCAGAAGGCTGACATAGATCGGCAGTTTTCAAACAAAAATGCAGACATTGAAGAAAGGGTAGATCTGAAGATGAAGAACAAGCGTTTTTTTCTTTTTCCTGTTCGACTTGGATATCACAGTGTGTGGAGACCGGGAGTACAGTGGTGGGGGAAAAAAATTCTTCAGCCTCAATGTGATTCTCACTCCGTGTTGGAGGCTGCAACAGGCAAGCTTAAAGGAAAACGAAATGAACGCGTCACTCAAAGTCTGCAAACAGGGGCAAACATCAAGCGCTGTCACATTTATTGTGCCTTGCACCTCCAATGGCTAGCTAGCTCTTGTCATATAAGCATCACATGTCTGCTGTCCCTCACCAACAGCCCCAGAACGGTGTCAGATACGATCTACACAGTTCTATACAGAATAAAAAGTAAGCTTTGCTATTTGATAGAAATCATTCATGAGCATTTTCAAAAGTCATCCATGCATGCTGGAGACCAAATGCGGATACAATAGCATAACTGTAAGGAGGAGAGCACCGTTCCACTCTTTGGCTACACATGGAAACAAAACATTGTATTCTTCCCTTGGCTATTGTACTATCTTAATGTTGACTAGATGTTAATGGCATACTTACTCAATCGGTTGATTAACTGCGTTATCCATGAGGATTTTGATTCTGGTAATCACACGCAATTTAAAAAGCAGCAAGGCAGCATCTCAGCGTCGCTGTAGCCATCGTATGAAAATCCCAGTGTTTCCAAGTCCCCTTAAAACATCAACAAATATATATATATATATATATATATATATTGTTTTAAGATAGAGCGGTAAAGACAAAGGTTGAAAGAAGAGATGGACGGACTTGTCGCCCACACGCTGGCTCGCTCCGTTATTTTGTCCAAGCGCGTTCAAAATCCACTGAGAGCAGTTCGAATCGATGAGATACGTGCTTGATTGGGTATCCCTTGTTGTAATAATGTACATCAGAAGGAGGGGATGGACTCGTGCTGTGCCTCAGCTGCTCTGAGAGCATGGATCAGCAGCTATTGCCAAACACTTTCTTGGCTGCTAATAGCACTTTTTCCTCTTCTTTGTGTGGCTGATAGTAGCTATTTAAAACAGCAACAGCGAATCAGACGAGTCCTCCTTACTGCAAGATGCCTTCTTCTGTTCAAGTGAGTCAGGCACAAAATCCGAATCATGCGCTCTCCTTGTTTTTGTTGATACAGAATGGAAAGAATAATAGGCTAGTTTTTTTTTTAACGGTAAGATCAAAACGACGCACACATCCCCATCCTTCAGATTTGGGACCATCACAGGCACTATCAGCTTTTTCTTTCAAATGTTTCCCTCACAGTAAAGAAAAAACTTTACAGATCATTTTCTGTATTATTTAGGGTGAAAGTGGATAAATTGTCCCATCTTTTTCAGATCATCTTCAAGATAGAATACAATTGGTCCGCCGTCTGCTGCAAAGGTTATGACTGTGGACGCAAATTATTTTCTCGAAAACCAGAACGCGGTAAGTTGTCAAAGGATTTTTTTCCTCTGCCAGATGTGTGTGTCGGTGTCTTTGCCGTGTCGTGGTTTCCCAGTCTCATGCTAGTCAATAGTCAGAAACATCTGACCGGCAGGGGAGTCGCTCGACAGGAACAAGATCTCCTCTCCGTTCGCCAGGCTTGTTGGGGGATGAGAAAGAGCAGTCTTTCACTGATTCCGGATGTTTTAGCCTAATCTCGCTGCGTATGCCACTATACCACTGCATGCCGTTAGATCCGCCCAAGCATCTGTCCGTCTAACCATTGGCGCATCCATCAGTGTCACACGCTCTGCACACTCGCACCGACCATACGCCTCTCAGTAGACACAACAGCCTCCGCATAGCGCCTCTTCATTTATGACACATTCGCTTTGGTCAACAAGCTGGAGGTTTTCAGTGGTCTAATGGTCGACATTCTCATTTCCTAATACAAGAAATCAAAAGGGAATCAATGCAGATGTGATGCAATCGGTAGCTTTTCACTAGCATTACATTGAGACAGTGGGCTATGTAAAGCTGTGCGCCTCTCTGCCTCTAGTCGTCTGAAGCCTACTGTCAACTGTGGAAAGCCACTGCTACCTCAAAGAATCACTATGATTTTTTAAACGCAAACTATGGAAACCATATACACATTTTGTCTCAGACGGACTAAAAACATCGTATCCAAAAGTTGTATTTGGTTTGTGCGTAAAGACGCGTAAAAGTGGTGCTTTTTGGGAACGCACCAAAAGGCAAAGCGCCAAAGCGCAATAGAACACTTTACTTGAGATAGGCTGACTGATATATCATAATGGTGCTGAGGACAACATGAGTTGCGGAAGACAACCGGAAAGGATTGTCTGTACATCTGTACAGTATTCAATAGGCCTATTATGAAATATACTACTGAGAATGATGCAACATGTTTCCAAGACAATGTTGAAGAATGTGAGCTTTTTCTTCTTTTTTTGCATACAATTTTACAGTAGTGCATAGTGCATAGCAAATGGATAACTTGACCGTTCTCTTGGCGTTACTTTACTTTCAGTTCAGTATTAGGTTACATTTCTAATCTACTCTAAATCATTCGCTCCCTCTTGAAAAGAGTGTGCCACTGGCATAAGTAAAGGCTACAATACATGAGCCATATTTACATTTTAAAAAATGGGATCGTGAAGTAAAATGTAAAGATGTCAATTATGCCCATGTGTGTGTGTGTGCGTGTGTGTGTGTGTGGCTACGAGTGAGTGACCAGTACAGCATTTCAACTTCAAGATTAACGTCACAAAACGCTATTGTTTTGAATAATATGATTTATCTTGAACATGTTTCTGCCTCATTCGTTGTATACAATGCCAAATAGAAAGTCGTCATATCCCTCATTCTGTTTGCAGATATATGATTCAGGCCATTATGTTTACAGGTTAGGCCAAACGTGCATGCCATTACACCTTTGGATAGGTCTATTGAATTAAAAAAGACCGCAATAATTTCCCCGCTAAAACAAAAGTTGAAGCTCGTGAGTCATACAGTTAGAGTTAGTTTCCGTGTTTAGCAGTGTAGCACATTTAAGCCTATATTTATATTTGCAAGGATGTGACGAGGCTAACTACAGCTCTTTTCTTCAGATATGGATTCCTTAAAAAGTTGGAATTATAATGACGTTTATGATTATTTAAACTTAACTTTATATATAACATTAAGTAAACCAGAAGTATAGAAGAAGCATGCCAAAAAAAAGGATTGTTCTTACTGATGTTTGTTCTGTTGTTAGGAGTTTGTTAACTACAACAGTATTTAATGTTTATTATTATTATTATTAAAAAACATGAAAATATATTTTGGAATTACCCTTTATTTGAAAACTAAGGCTGCGAGCTTTGCTTGGTAGGCTTCTGTGGGACTTTTGTTTATTTTTTCTAGCCAAGGCCTACACCTTATCCTTAAAAATGCAATAAGTGCAGTCATTCTCTCGACAAGTATCTTACAGTAAATTACCCTTTGGTACATGTGTGTGTCTCTCTCTCTGTGAGTGTGTGTGTGTGTGTGTGTGTGTGTGTGTGTGTGTGTGTGTGTGTGTGTGTGTGTGTGTGTGTGTGTGTGTGTGTGTGTGTGTGTGTGTGTGTGTGTGTGTGTGTGTGTGTGTGTGTGTGTGTGTGTGCGTGCGTGTTTGTGTGTGTGGGACAGAAGACAGAAAAGGAAAGAGGGAGAGAGATGGGGGAGAGGGCACATATTTAGCGTCTTGCCCTTTTTTGCTCGTTGACATGTAACTCCCATCAGCACCTCTGTTTGTAACTGTGACAATGATTCGCGTGACCATGGTGTCTGCAGAGGCAAATGAATTTATATTTCCGTTCAGATACTGTTTTCTACTGTGCAATTATCAAGGTGAAGTGTATTTGCGTGCACATGCACAACAATAATGGGTCTGTTCATTAAGTCAACTTATGCTAACTTTTAGACAATGTAGGATTCAAACGAAGCTGGCTTTATGCCCGCACATTCTTGTTCATAATAGGCTACAGAAGAAAAAAATCGTACAGCTAGAATTATTGGTTTTATAACGCCCACGCATGGCACAGACAGCAAGTTTTTTGCAGACCTTACCTTGTAACATACTTTATAGACAAAAACAAGGGGAAAAAAATGTCTGTTTCATTTCCAATGTGTTTAATACATTTTGTCAATTTCCATATGCACATATGCTAAGTTAAAAGTGAGATACTTTTCTTGATATATATTTGTGATATTAATTTGTTAACTTTCAACTCCATTTTGTTACTCAGAGCTTAGAGCAACTTCCCCCATAACGCCCCCGTTACTCCAACACCTGTTTTGGATATATCTAACTATCGTTAGACCTCCCTTTTCCTTTAGGGAGAATAAGACAGAGACTTATCAAAGATTGCATGATGATCAAATCAGTGTTCGAGAAGAATCCGAACCCCTCCTGGACGTTTCATATGATTTTGGGTAGCCTATCTCATGTTGCCTCTAATGCCAAGTTTTGTTAATGACTATAAATCATTTGGCCCAGTCATTTTTCTTTGGTAAAATCTGGTACTTTTGTAATTTTTACTATTATTGTGTTGGCTAAACGTGGTGCTATTTTATTCCATACCGATCAAACTTGTTTTTTCGTTTTAGTCAACTCGATTTATATTTGATGGTTGAAGACTTCGGTGGTGCTATAGAATAGGCTGGCCCCCCAAAAAATAATTCATCAAAAGTTACTTCTGATTCCGCCTAATTTACTGTGCTGTTTCTACTGCTTGTATAATTATTTTTGGGGGTGGCACGGTGTGTGTATTCGCTGTGCGCATCACTTTTTTCCACACATACCTGGGCTTTACCATTATAATGTAAGCCCGTTGACTATTTTTGTTTCAAAAACACTGAAATTATATACATTTTCATTTGTTTGTGTAATTTTTAAAATAATCTATCAATCAATCAAGCAACATGTTCATGTAATTATTAAGCCCTTTTTACATCAGCAGATGTCACAAAGTGCTTTTACAGAACCCAGCCTAAAATCCCAAAGAGCAAACAATGCAACTACATTGATCAAATAGCATATTGTTAATTACTTTTTAATTCCATTCGTTGCACTACATTTGGTAAATATATCTAGCCCACATTGGATATTGGGAATATCAGTAGGCCTACGATATGTCCATCGACCAAACTAACTTATTTGATCAATGTTCCCTATAATGGCAGGACAACGTTACCAACATGATACTCGTATGATTATTTACTATATGCACCACACCAACTGTGTTGTAGGACCTCTCGAGTTTACGCAGCCGAGCAAGTGGCAAATAATTAGCTGGGGCGTTATTTGGAGCACCCGCTTGACGCACACAGAGCGAGGTGAACCATCACTTTCACAAACTCACCAGAGGCTTACATAAAGCCATTATAACCTGCAGTTTGAGATAACATCTTTAACGCATAAAGGTTTATAATTGCCGCTACTGTGACCATAGCTCCCCCGGGAATATTTGCAATAGACTCCCGTGGTGGCGACGAAGTCAGCTGCGCCGCACCAGGGTCGGCTAGGTCATATGATAGCAGCGCTGCGGGACCCATGGAGGCGCGCATCACACAGTTGCAAAACCTATTCTTGGTCCTGGGATCGAGGACGGGCTTGCAGCCATGTATATACTTTTCTAAAAAGGGATATTTGGGAAATAAAACAGAACTGGAGTATGAATAGATAAGAATGGGATTTGTAAATAGTGTTTTTATATATCTCTGTGTGCACCATCGGGGATTTTATAGTGATCACATTGGCGAAGAGAGTGCGCTCGTCTGATCCATTCAGCTTCACGGCACACTTGTTCCTAGTAGACTGTATAAAATTCGCAAGGAAGGGATTGGCTATAGCCTCCTAGAAGAAGAGGGGAAGTATTTGGTGTCTATAATGGAAACAAGAGGTTTCTGGCAAAGGAAATTCTAATGCGTGGAAAGAGGACTTTAAGCCTATTGGTATTTCTGAGATCAGTAATATAAATATATATATATATATATGGATTTGTATTTATTAAGGTTACCTCCCTCTTCCTCCTTCCAGGCTACATACTCCTCAGGGGAAGTTAACATGATCAAAGTTCATGAATCTACCTTTTTTCTTTACATTTACATTACATTTAAGTCATTTAGCAGACGCTCTTATCCAGAGCGACTTACAAGTACATACATTCATACTTTTTTTTTGTACTGGCCCCCCGTGGGAATCGAACCCACAGAAGAAGAGAAGGTGATTGCCAGCGACCATTTTCCATGTTCAGAGGTCAAATATGAAATAACATATGAAATTATTTTTGTCACAATTTATTTAAATAAAATAATTTTTCTTAGTTTTTCGCAGCTGTTAGCATAAGAGGGCAACTCCAATTTAGGGCAGAGTTATCATCCAAAGCAACTCCAAAGTCAGTCAAAGTCATCCCAACAAGACATATCCTGCACTTTGACTGAATACACAGAGATGGAATGTTACAGGTAGTGGATGCAGGTATTTTATTCTGTCTCCCAGCGTCCTCCCTCTTTTCCATAGCTGGGTGTGCTGTGCGAGCTTGCAGGGTTGAGAGGGCAAGTGCTGACCAGCCCTCTTTCTCTGTCTGTTACTAGGTCACCAAGCCTCCCCCTCCAACCCTCCCGGCCGCTAGCCACCAGGGAGAGGGTAATTTAAGCCCTCCTTGATGTACCCTATTCATCACTGTCCCAGAGACCCGCTTCAAAATTAAAGTCTGATCTACAAAGTTAAACCAAAATGAGATAAAAAAAAAATTGGCAGAGGTCAAAGAGGGTTGGACAAGTCAGAATACAAGGTGGTGTTTTGCTGTGCTTGATTTATGTTTTTGGGGGGGAATGGTGAGAAATGAATACATTAATAACCCATTGGATCAAGTGAGCCTGTGTCACAGCCAGACCTAACACCGCTGTTGTTTCAGCAGTTTAGTTGTTGATCCAGTCTGCAATACAGGAAATAGACCTAGGTTCCTCTCCAATGAGGTGGAGAGCAGTGTCGCCTAGTATACAATGTTGTTGTGTCAGTATTGTTCCATCAGAGACGTTGCAGTATGCTCTAATTTTATTCAACCACATCTATTGAGTTGATTGACACAGCAGATAATGCATTGCCTTTTCTCAGCGTAATGTGTTGCTGAAACTTTCATGGTTAGTTTTTTGGGTTTGGGTCCATTTTTATTCCAATTCAGATAGTAAACTGACGTTTTCCATTTTTCCTTAACATGTTTCCATGACAAAGATTTGGAATTGGAATTTAAGTTTACTCCAGATTTGACTGAATTTGAATAGAATTAACCCCAGCCCATTAATCAATTTAACGTGTAGGCTAACTTCTAATTCATTTTCACAGGATGAAGATATTGCCGCTTGTTAATATGTGTTAAACAAATTTGCTTGTTTGAAAATCAAACAAAAGAAGTAAAACTATGTAAAGTTTACTGAATTGTGGGTTTTGGATGAGCCATGTGACATGGGGTACTGCTGTGAGTCAATCCTTCCTTATGGTGAGTAAAGACAGAGAGAGCGAGCAAGAGAGAGTGATGGAGGGAGTGCAATGGACAAGTAGGGAGTGCAATAGGTAGAAAGGAAGACGGAGAGGGAGGGAGGGTGAGGGATGAAGGAAGATAAGGAGAGAGATAGAAAGAGGAGAGGGTGTGTGTGTGTGTGCGTGCGTGCGTGCGTGTGTGTGTGTGTGTGTGCGTCTGCATGTGTGAGTGCATGCGTGCATGCAGTGTGTCTGTGCATGCTTCTATGTATGCAGCGTGTGCATGTGCCCGTGTGTTTTGGTACAGTATGTCTGGGTGGGAGTGTGTGTAGGTCCTGATCCTAGGCGGTGTATGGTAAACAGGAACGCTTTCTGTGGCAGGAGGAATTTCCCCCAGCAGCCCCCTATATCAGTAATAGTGCCGGTAATGAGCTGCAGCTGTCAGTGTGGTTTCCTCTTCTCGTCTGTGATTCATGTTCCAGCTCTGCAAGATCTACAACTGGAACAAATGTTTACCCCCGATGAGAACCAGACAAACAGGGAACCAAGCACGAATAAAAAAGGGAAAAACTGGCCATTTTTGTTTTGTTTTCTTAATGCAAGCCACCCCTGACGTGCACACCGTACAGTAAACCCACTTAGAACAGATAAGGATGCAAAATGACAGATGATCTTCTCCAGCATTTAGGAAGTGCCCGCATTTCTCATGTCTCGGTATATTTAGAGTTAAATGGGGTTGACCACTGAATTATCATGTCCTGTCACTAACCCTACGCTGTTACATCCATTTCTCTGATAATGCCACAGATAGAGACACAACACATAGATGCTGATGATGTTAGACTGATGGAATAAAGCTTTGAGCTGCATGCTAAGGATGTAGGGCGCAGGTAGCCCAGCGGTTAAGAGCGTTGGACCAGTAACTGAAATCCCCGAGCCGAGCCGACTAGGTGAAAAATCTGTTGTTGTGCCCTTGAGCAAGGCACTTAACCCTAATTGCTCCCGTAATTCACTCTGGATAAGAGTGTCTGTTTAAATGTAAAAAATGAAGAAGAGATGAGATCACCTAGTTAAAGCCCACGCTATCAGTCTGCAGTGATGTCACCAGCAGGGAGCTGAATCACAGGCCTAGCCAGACACACATGGTCAAGTCATTAGGAGGGTTTTCCTACAGTAAAGTACTGTACAGGCTCTGCTTTCACTGTAGTGTGTGGTTTTTGCTAGGCATTGACTTACATACATGACAGTTTGCCTTTAAACATACTCCTACTGTAAAAGGACAGATTGTAATGTTATGCCACCAACATATTTGTTGTACTTTTTGTGGGTATGTAGTATTATTTATAGAAACACAAACTGTGGTTGAAGTTCTTTTCTGAATTGGAGTCCATCTATTGTGAAGCCAAATAGGCATCCCAGCTAGGACACAACGTTCTGAAAAGCATATGTTTCTATGAGCTCGGTGAGCGTGTGCCTGTCCTGTGGTTATTTCTGCATACAACCTTCCCACAGCTTCCTGGGAACGGTGCAGGATAGTTGCTTGGCTTTGGAACATTCTCAGCGCATGTTTAAAAAACTTTCAAGGAACAACATTTTCTAGCTCGGTGACAACAGCACGTTTAATTGAACATTCAAAAATAGCCTTCACATTGTGCTTGAGCGCATGCTATCCCAGCTAGCATATTTGGTTCCTTGGAAGGTGTGGGAACATGTGTTTTTTGATTCACATTGGTTGTGGGAACGAAGCCTTATGTTTCTTGACCGGTAAAACTGAACGTTGTTGAAACATTCTGAGAATGGACGTGAACATTTTGTCTGTTCTGGGAACATTTATTTTCAGGTTGCAGGGAGTGTTTTTTTTACATACAGTAGCTGCTGCATACGTAGCTTCTGCTCAGAGCTCCCACTGCTCCCTCATTGACATGGAGTGGGAAACTTCATGGTGTACACTGAAGATACGGTCGACGTGTTCGAACTACGCATTCCATGTCTCAAGCATGACTTCATGTTGTAGCCTAGACAAAAGATATGATGGACATGTTCTTACAAACTTTGTTGTCTGTTGCAACAGTATATTTAGGCAAGCATATCAAACGCAAGCAAGACTCATACAGGGAGTCAAAATTGAGGTGGAACAGCTAGGTAGCCTACTCGTGTGGTACTTGCACGATCATTGAGAAGTTCAAACGCAGACAGGTTTTTGCCCAATGCAAAACTCAAGTGGGGAGAGACATTCTTTTTTCAAGAACTCTGGCTAGTGGCTACGACATGGCAGCAACTATAAAGATTAGCCTACATCATCACACAAAACACTGATGGTTTTTGCTCCAATGCAACGTGTAGGGACTGCATCCTGCTTGAGCAACTGCAATATCCGTTACGACAGACAGAGAAGGTCGTATAACCTTCAATAAATAGTTTTGGGAATGTTCGTTCAAATCGCTGCAGGCTTTTTTATTTTAGTTGTTCAGAAATACGAGGCAGAGACAGAGGCTACATCATCGTGGTTCAGAAGAGGGTGAGTAAACAGAGAAACGTAATGGGAGGTGGAGTGTGTGTAGTAGCTACGTATTGTGCGTAAAGCAACACATGCGCATAACGTGATCTGGAACCTTAGCTTTGAGAAAGATGTTTCCGTAGGGGCGGGAAAGGGCGAGACGGGGTGAAAACTCCACATTCGTAGCCTCAGCCTTTTAAGTATACAATGTAAACTCAGCAAAAAAAGAAACGTCCCCTTTTCAGGACCCTGTCTTTCAAAGATAATTCGTAAAAATCCCCAAAACTTCACAGATCTTCATTGTGAAGGGTTTAAACACTGTTTCCCACGCTTGTTCAATGACCCATAAACAATTAATGAACATGCACCTGTGGAACGGTCGTTAAGACACTAACAGCATACAGACGGTAGGCAATTAAGGGCACAGTTATGAAAACTAAGGCACTAAAGAGGCCTTTCTACTGACTCTAAAAAACACCAAAAGAAAGATACCCAGGGTCCCAGCTCATCTGCGTGAACGTGCCTTAAGCATGCTACAAGGAGGCATGAGGACTGCAGATCTGGCGAGGGCAATAAATTGCAATGTCCGTAATGTGAGATGCCTAAGACAGAGCTACAGGGAGACAGGGCGGACAGCTGATTGTCCTCACAGTGGCAGACCACGTGTAACAACACCTGCACAGGATCGGTATGTCCGAACATCACACCTGCGGGAGAGGTACAGGATGGCAACAACAGCTGCCCTAGTTACACCACGAAAGCACAATCCCTCCATCAGTGCTCAGACTGTCCGCAATAGGCTGAGAGAGGCTGGACTGAGGGCTTGTAGGCCTGTTATAACTTCTTATGGCTGCAGGGGTATTATTGAGTAGCTTGGATGAAAGGTGCACAGAGGTGCCCAGAGTAAACGCCCTGCTCCTCAGTCATAGTTGCTAATATATGCATATTATTATTAGTATTGGATAGAAAACACTCTGAAGTTTCTAAAACTGTTTTATGTCTGTGAGTATAACATAACTCATATGGCAGGCAAAAACCTGAGAAAAAATCCAAACAGGAAATGGAAATTCTGAGGCTTGTCGATTTTCAACCAAGATCCTATTGAAATCACAGCGAGATATGGATGAGTTTGCACATCCTACGGCTTCCACTAGATGTCGACAGTCTGTAGAACCTTGTCTGATGCCTCTACTGTGAAGGGGGGCCGAATGAGAGGGGAAATAGTCAGGTCTGCCATGACTTGACCATTCTTTGACCATGCGTGTTCACATGAGAGGGAGCTCTGTTCCATCGCTCATCTGAAGTCAATGTAATTCTCCGGTTGGAACGTTATTCAACATTTATGTTAAAAACATTCTAAAGATTGATTCAATACATCGTTTGACATGTTTCTACTGACTGTTACGGAACTTTTGGACATTTCGTCAGCTTTTAGTGAACGCGCTTCCTGACGATGGATTTGTTTACCAAACACGCTACTTGGACATAAATGATGGACATTACCGAACAAAACTATCATTTCTTGTGGAAATGGGTGTCCTGGGAATGCATGCCGAAGAAGATCAGCAAAGGTAAGTGAAGATTTAGAATGTTTTTTTATGAGTTTTGTTGACTGCGCAATTTGGCGGGTAATTGTATGGCTTGCTTTTGTGGCTGAACTCTGTTTTCAGATGATTGAATATTGAGTTTTGCCGTAAAGCTTTTTGAAATCTGACACAGCGGTTGCATTAAGAACAAGTGTATCTTTAATTCTATGTAAAACATGTATCTTTCATCAAAGTTTATGATGAGTATTTCTGTTATTTGACGTGGCTCTGCAATTTCCCCGGATATTTTGGAGGCATTTCTGAACATGGCGCCAATGTAAACTGAGGTTTTTGGATACAAATATGAACTTAATCGAACAAGACATACAGTATATGTATTGTGTAACATGAAGTCCTATGAGTGTCATCTGATGAAGATCATCAAAGGTTAGTGATTCATTTTATCTTTATTTGTGCTTTTTGTGATTCCTCTCTTTGGCTGGAAAAATGGCTGAATTTTTCTGTGATTTGGTGGTGCTTTCGTTGAAAAGCCTATTTGAAATCGGACACTTTGGTGGGATTAACAACAAGATTACCTTTAAAATGGTATAAATACATGTATGTTTGAGGAATTATAATTATGAGATTTCTGTTGATTGAATTTGGCGCCCTGCACTTTCACTGGCTGTTGTCATATCGATCCCGTTAACTTCTTATGGCTGCAAGGCAAAGTGTTCAGTAGCCAGTGAAATCGTGCCCATTTCAAATGGCCTCCTACTCAAATCTTGCTCGTACAATATGAATATTATTATTCTTTTTGGATAGAAAACACTTTCTAGTTTCTAAAAGAGTTGGAATTATTTCTCTGCGTGAAACAGAAGTCCTTCTGCAGCACTTTTCCTGACCAGGAAGTAAAATGTCAGAAATCGATGCTCTTTTCAATTTGATGCCTATACATGGTCTTAACACTTAGGAGTCTGCTGACAATCTATACGTCTTCCTATTGGTGTAAAGAGGATGTCAGAGAAGAAATTTTTCTGCTCATCTTGTTCTGTGGTGGAAAAAAAACTATTTCTTTGTCCTGACCGTCCACTTCCGGTACTCTGGAGGAAGTGGGATGGACTTTTGTTTTGCCTTGGTAACGAACGGCTAACGTCTCCGGCTCTAATTTTTTTTGCTACATGTGACCATATCATCGTAATGTATGTTTTTTCAATATAGTTACATATAGATATAGATACATTTTGTTTGCGCTGTAAAACTTTTAATAAATCGGAAATATTGTTTGGGATCACAAGATGCCTGTCTTTCAATTGCTGCAGACTATGTATTTTTCAGAAATGTTTTATGATGAGTAATTAGCTATTTGACGTTGGTGTCTGTAAATATTATGGCTGCTTTTGGTGCAATTTCGGATTGTAGCTGAAATGTAAACTATGGTTTATACATGAAATATGCAAATTTTTCAAACAAAACATATGCTATACAATAAATATGTTATCAGACTGTCATCTGATGAATTTGTTTCTTGGTTAGTGGCTATTTATATCTTTATTTGGTCGAATTTGTGATAGCACCTGATGGAGTAAGAAACCGATGGAGTTAGAAAAAGTTATGTCTTTTGCTAACGTGGTTAGCTAATAGATTTACATATTTTGTCTTCCTTGTAAAACATTTAAAAAATCGGACATGTTGGCTTGATTCACAAGATGTGCACCTTTCATCTGGTGTCTTGGACTTGTTAATGTGTGAAAGTTAAATATAAAAAAAAAATAGATTTTGAATTTCGCTCCGTGCACTTTGAGCTGGATGTTGTCATAAGTGTACCGGTGTCGGGCTGCCCCCGTAAAAGGTTAACGGGATTGCAGCCATAAGAAGATAAGGCAGGTCCTCACCAGACATCATTGGCAACAACGTCGCCTATGGGCACAAACCCACCGTCGCTGGACCAGACAGGACTGGCAAAAAGTGCTCTTCACTGACGAGTCGTGGTTTTGTCTCACCATGGGTGATGGTCGGATTTGCGTTTATCGTCGAAGGAATGAGCGTTTCACCGAGGCCTGTACTCTGGGGCGGGAACGATTTGGAGGTGGCGTGTCCGTCATGGTCTTTGGCGGTGTGTCATAGCATCATCGGACTGAGCTTGTTGTCATTGCAGGCAATCTCAACGCTGTGCGTTACAGGGAAGACATCCTCCTCCCTCATGTGGTACCCTTCCTGACATGACCCTCCAGCATGACAATGCCACCAGCCAAACTGCTCGTTCTGTGCGTGATTTCCTGCAAGACAGGAATGTCAGTGTTCTGCCATGGCCAGCGAAGAGCCCGGATCTCAATCCCATTGAGCACGTCTGGGACCTGTTGGATCGGAGGGTGAGGGCAAGGGCCTTTCCCCCCAGAAATGTCTGGGAACTTGCAGGTGCCTTGGTGGAAGAGTGGGGTAACATCTCACAGCAAGAACTGGCAAATCTGGTGCAGTCCATGAGGAGGAGATGCACTGCAGTACTTACTGCAGCTGGTAGCCACACCAGATACTGACTGTTACTTTTGATTTTGACCCCCCCCTTTGTCCAGGGACACATTATTCCATTTCTGTTAGTCACATGTCTGTGGTACTTGTTCAGTTCTTGTCTCATTTGTTGAATCTTGTTATGTTCATATAAATATTTACACATGTTAAGTTTGCTGAAAATAAACGCAGTTGACAGTGAGAGGACGTTTCTTTTTTTGCTGAGTTTAGAATGTTCTCTGAACGTTACTAATGTTTTCTTGTGGTTTTTATGGAAAGTTTTCTTTACGTTCTGAGAATGGAATGTATGTTTTTATATAACATTCTTAGATCGTTCTCTGAACATTACTACATTTTTCTTGTGGTTTTTATGGAAAGTTTTCTTGGAACAATTTGAGAACATGACTTTAAATAGAACCATGAGAAAACCCTGTGCTTAATTTTAGCCAGATTCTTCCAGAACAGGATCCGGCACCTCTCCGTTTTGGGCAGTTTTTTTTCATGAACGGATTTTGTCGGATCCGGTACCTCTCGTGGCATGACAAATCATTTTCACCTTTTGCAATGTAAAAATTATAATAAAAGCGATCAAAGTGCATTAGATTTGCCTTTTCCTTAATTCTCCAGCCCCCACAAAAAAACAATGTGAAAAATTATATTTTCAGCCCAGGCCTAATATTTTGAGAGTTGATTTGGGTCGGGTTTATGGTTTGCCCAACATTGTAACCTATGTTTGAGACCAACGCGTGGTCTTTGCTGTGTGAGAAGCGTGCCAGTATCTCCCACGTAACTAGAATGAGATTCACTTTCTATGATCTCTCTCCCTCTCTGCTCTGATAGACATGAACCTGCAACTCTCATCTCTCCAGGGTTGCACTTCATCATTTATTTTCTTATAGAATCATAGCCGCGCAAAGGGTTCTGAAGGAACTGCAGCATCCCTGATAAATTGAAATACATTTGCCAAAGTTATAGAATTACTGCTGTCTGTTCAGAAATAAATGAAATCATTCAGAATAGCCTAGTACCTCATGAGAAGGCCAATCATTTAGCCACATAGGATCAATAGCTTCATTTTTTTAGCCTACATCTGGCGCAAATCTGTCAGTGAAAAAACAGCATGCATACAAAACCGTTCTTTCGCAATATTTCAAATACAAATGAGGGAAAACACAAGTTGGAAAAGCAAATGTCTCCTGCTGAAAAGAGAAGACTGTGCTGTAGGCTACATGTTTAGGACTATGAGCCTACAATATGGGTCTCCACACACCTAGGCATAGGCTACTGATGGATTCAGGACACGGTCGTTTTCATTGATAGCACATTCTCAGTTTGTCAGTGTCAAAGTAGCCTGTGCGGTAAAAAAAAAAAAAAATGTGCGCTATTAAAAAAGATTCTGGCAAAGTTTCCAGTCATGTAGGGGCGGCACGTAGCCTAGTGGTTAGAGTGTTGGGCCAGTATGCATAAGGTTGTTGGATCGGATCCCTGAGCGATGGCAGTTAACCCACTGTTCCCTGGTAGGCCGTCATTATAAATAACAATTTGTTTTTAATTGACTTGCCTAGTTAAATGAAAGTTATATGTAAAAAAAAAAGTGGAATTGCATTTTCCTAGGCCCTATGCTACTAAAAATGTTTCCCAACTTCGCTAAGTGCCTCTACTCTACTGCTCTCTCCCACTACGCAAATGCGATGATATGCATGCAATGCTTTATTATATAGGTGATTTTTTTTTGTCATGTGTTCTGGTACCTCAGAACTCTCACGCTCACTTTTTGTTCCGGCACCTCCCGATTTACAAATGAAGCACCGAGGAAACATGTAGGAACGGTTATGCTGAAGTACTGCAATTCCCACAGAAGAACTTTGTTTCTTAACCTGTTGGGGATGGGGGCGCTGTTTAGACTATTTATGCTAATGTGGCTAATTTTTTAAACGGCTTCCCACAAAATCCTTGATCGTACAATATGCATATTATTATTATTATTGGATAGAAAACAGTCTATAGTTTCTATAGGAGTTGAAATTTTGTCTCTAAGTGGAACAGAGCCCATTCTACAGCAATTTCCCTGACATGGAGTCAGATTTGAGAAATGTTGGCCACTCTTCTGAAGTCATTTAAAAGGGCACTGTCGTTGCTATGACTATACGGACACTTCTTACGTCTTCCCCTGGATGCCTTTACGTGATGACGATTCCAACGGGGTCGATTGCGCGTTCACAGGCCCTACAAATCAAAAAACCCTGAAGCTAGTCATTCTTTGGGAGCTGCGTCATGAGCCTAGAGGACCCCGGCGCGCACCTGTTCCAAGCGTTAGTTTAGCCTGTTATATTTCTCCGGTCATCTTTTCACTCGTTATAGGAGTTAAAAACATCATAAGGTAGTTAATTTAAAGCGTTTTATAGCAATTTATATCCGTTTAGTGCGATTTTGGGACATTTATTTTTGCAACGATGTGAAAAGTTGGGCACGCTTTTCAGTTCATCCCGAACGCAGTTGACATTTCCACATGGCAAGAGGACAGCTTTCCACCAAAAGACGATTTCTCCCAAGAAAGGATCCTTTGCCCAAGATACTGATGGAAGAACAGCTCAAGGTAGGACATTTTTATTATGATAAATCGTGTTTCTGTCGAAACATTTTAGTGGCTTAGGACGCCATGTTTTTTGACGTAGCTTCGCTTGGCGCAAACTGTATTGAAAAGTAAGGATAAATTAAAAAATGTAATAACGCAATTGTATTAAGAATTAAATTGTCTATCAATCCCTGTCCACCCTATATTTTTTAGTCACGTTTATGAGTATTTATGTATAAGAGTAGATCACTGTCTAAGTGGCGCAAGGACATTTTCTGACCAGCCTGTCTACATTTCACATTGTCTAACCATGATTTTGGTGGCTAAATATAAACATTTTCGATCAAACTGTATATGCATGTTGTAATGTGATGTTACAGGAGTGTCATCGGAAGAATTCTGAGAAGGTTAGTGAAAAAATTAATATCTTTTGGCGATGTTGACTTTTATCGCTCACTTTGGCTAGAATCAATGCTGGGCTGCTAATTGCTATGTGCTAAGCTAATATAACGATTTATTGTGTTTTCGCTGTAAGACACTTAGAAAATCTGAAATATTGTCTGTATTCACAGGATCTGTGTCTTTCGATTCGTGTATGCTGTGTATTTTTACGAAATGTTTGATGATTAGTAGTTAGGTAAACACGTTGCTCATTGTAATTATTCTAGTCCATTTGTGATGGTGGGTGCAATTGTAAACTATGCCATCTACCTGAAATATGCACTTTTTTCTAACAAAACCTATCCCATACCATAAATATGTTATCAGACTGTCATCTAATGAGTTTTTTTGTTGGTTAGGGGCTATAAATATCTTAGTTTAGCCGAATTGGTGATGGCTACTGGTGTTGGTGGACAAATAAAAGATGGTGGATTATGCTAATGTGTTTTTAGGTAATAGATGTACATCTTTACATATTGTGTCTTCCCTGTAAAACATTTTAAAAATCGGAAATGTTGACTGGATTCACAAGATCTGTGTCTTTCATTAGCTGTATTGGACTTTAATGTGTGAAAGTTAAATATTTTAAAAAAGTATTTTTTTTGAATTTCGCGGCACTGGTTTTTCAGTGGGGGGGGGGGGGGGGTGTGCCGCTAGCGCCACGCTGATCCTAGACAGGTTAATGTTCTTTGAACTAATTGACAATGTTCCCAATGTCAAACAAGTTGGAGAACGTTCCTAGAACATTACCAACATTTAGATGAAATGTAACCATTTTTGAACTTTTAGGAAACGTTCTGTTAACGTAATGAAATACCAAGTTCCTTAAATGTTCCAAAGCCAAGCAACTATCCTGCACCATTCCCAGAAAGTTGTGTGAAGGTTGTAGGCAAAAATAACCATCGGACAACCACGCTCTCACCAAGCTCTAAGAAACATATGGTTCTTAGAACGTTATGTGCTAGCTGGGCTGTGACATTTTTATGCAAGCCATTGATCAAATGGTGAAGATAGCTTAATCAGATCAGGCTATTGTGTTTGCGTGTGTGGGGGTTTCACTTGTGATTCATTCATAGGAGTCACTTTTCTCTCCATCTCAGATCCACTTCCATGTGTTTCCCCCTCAGAGCCTGTGGAACTGTGACTCAGAAGACGATGATGTGCCATGCCGTGCCATGTATCCTCCCTGTTGCATTAATCATGCTTTTTAATTAGTGCGGCCCAGCTTTATTAATTACGACTGATGTCTCGCTGATACAGTCTCCCTCAATTGCCCCGCCCTCCTCATTTCACACACAAACTCAAGTTATCTAGACCTTAACCCTGCCTCAGACTACACTGAGATGTCTCAAGTAAGGAGCTAGAGACACAAAGAGAGAGAAAGAACAGAGGGAGAACAGAGAACAGAGAGTTGGAGATAGAGAGAACAGAGAGAGAGAGAGAACAGAGAACAGATAGAGGGCGGGAGAGAGAGAGAGAGCAGAGAGAGAGAGAGAGCAGAGAGAGAGAGAGAACAGAGAGAGAACAGAGAGAGGGAGAACAGAGAGAGGGAGGGATAGAGAGAGAACATCGATTTAGGAAATTACTGGCCCTGAGGTAGGGAAAGACACATCATTAAAGGGAAATAAGGGGAGGAAGAATGAGGGAGAAGTGAGAGACGGAAGGAGGGCCATAAACAGAGAGAAAAAGGGAGAAGAAAAAAAGAAAGCGGTTAGAGCAAGAGAGAGAGAGAGAGAGAGAGAGAGTGTGAGAGAGAGAGAGAGAGAGAGAGAGAGAGAGCACGAAGCAGCCACACACATCCCTTTCATGTTGGCCTTAGAACACAAGCTGCCTGCCTGTGGGATGAGCCAGTCCAGTTGTGAGACGCTTTCTCAGACTAAAGGCTGCGGATACAAATCACGAGTTTCGCTCTCGTCACATCAGCCGTGCGAGAGCCACTTCACCGCACCGGTGTTTATCTTGCGCTGACATTCTCTGCGTCGTTATTCCTCCACCACTCCTGAGTAGGATCCTTCTCGCTAAATAGACAGTGAGATGGATGAACTTAATGGCTGAAAGGAGGAGGGGGAGAAACAACCCATCTCCCACTGTGACATTCCCCATATCCTCCAACGTTATGAGGGGAACGCTATGACCGGGGCCATTTGATTTCATGCATATACCCAATCCTCATTTAGCTACAGTGTGGAGTGGAGGGAGGGGAGCAAAAAATCCTCAGCCCCTCCTATCCTATCCTTCCTAACCCCTGACGACTGGAGGCAGACCCATCTGAAGGAAGACTCGGTCCGTGTTGGACATGTTAATGTTAACGTTGTGTGGAGGAATCTGTCGGTGGATCAACCTCCCAACACATGGCATCACGGTGACCCAATGCAGACTGAAACAAACTGTCGCAGTTGTGCGTGTGTGCGTACGTGCGTGTGTGTGTGTGTGTGGGGGGGGGGGGGGGGGGTAAATGTGTGCCCCTAGGCTTCCACGGTCTCCTTTACAAGCCACTGATTAGTCGCCCCTCGGCACAGGAGAGACGCTATCCAAGCTGACACTGTGTACTGGGCCCTTTATGCTTTCTATCTGTCTGAATTACCGTTGCTACACACAAGGCCTACACATCCAGAGAATCTGCTTAAGCCCATCCTACCAAAAGCAGTAAGAGCATAAGGAAGCATCATGACAGAGGTCAAATGTTGAAAAGATTTTTATCTTAGCCCCAGGATATGTTAGGTTTGTGTCATTTCCTCAGCGTTTATCTCGCACCTCAAGCGGCGTTATTCCATTTCAGTTTTTTGTCGTGAGCGATTGTCATGGAAATGGGATTGACGTTTAGGTGTCGCATCATCACTGACCGGCAGCAGCACCTATAGAAAGGCTCAGACATTCAGCATCGGTAGGTCTACATGTTTTCTGAAGGGTTTCCTGTTGAAATACCATCTCCCAGTGAGAGGATCAAGTGCTCAGCTTCAGTCTCAGAGCTGACTCACTCCATCTCCTCTTTTGTGGCTATGGGGATTTGGGAAGTGCTATTCCTTTAGCTGTCTACGGATGACCACAGATGCTCTGACCCAAGCCAGGGACTCACAGCTAAATCCACACTTTCAGTGGTTGGGATCACCATCATTATCTGCCAGTGGACAGGTGCACGTGAGCGCAGTTCTGATGACCACCATCTCTGAAGGGGTAACACAGGGGTCGTAGGTCAAATGCACATGCTGGGGATCACTGAGCAGGCCAGGGTCACCCTCTCTTCCCTCATCCTCCCTTTCTCCCACCCTCTGGTGGAGCTCAAGAGAGCATGGTTAGAAATACACATCATTACCCCCCAACATACATCTGAGGTGCCATCCCTTTCTCTCACCCTCTCTTCCCTCATCCTCCCTTTCTCCCACCCTCTGGTGGAGCTCAAGAGAGCATGGTTAGAAATACAAATCCTTACCCCCCAACATACATCTGAGGTGCCATCCCTTTCTCTCACCCTCTGTTCTGCTCGTCCTCCCTTTCTCTCACCCTTTATTCAGCTCGTCCTCCCTTTCTCTCACCCTCTGTTCCCCTCATCTGCCCTTTCTCTCAGCCTCTATTCCGCTCGTCCTCCCTTTCTCTCACCCTCTGTTCCCCTCATCCGCCCTTTCTCTCACCCTCTATTCCGCTCGTCCTCCCTTTCTCTCACCCTCTGTTCCCCCCATCCGCCCGTTCTCTCACCCTCTGTTCTGCTCGTCCTCCCTTTCTCTCACCCTCTGTTCTGCTCATCCTCCCTTTCTCTCACCCTCTGTTCCCCTCATCCGCCCTTTCTCTCACCCTCTGTTCTGCTCGTCCTCCCTTTCTCTCACCCTCTGTTCTGCTCATCTTCCCTTTCTCTCACCCTCTGTTCCCCTCATCCGCCCTTTCTCTCACCCTCTGTTCTGCTCGTCCTCCCTTTCTTTCACCCTCTGTTCTGCTCGTCCTCCCTTTCTCTCACCATCTGTTCCCCTCATCCGCCCTTTCTCTCACCCTCTGTTCCGCTCGTCCTCCCTTTCTCTCACCCTCTGTTCCGCTCATCCTCCCTTTCTCTCACCCTCTCTTCCCTCATCCTCCCTTTCTCTCACCCTCTGTTCCGCTCATCCTCCCTTTCTCTCACCCTCTGTTCCCCTCATCCTCCCTTTCTCTCACCCTCTCTTCCTGTTACCCTCTATTCCCCTTATCCTCCCTTTCGCTCCCCCTCTGTTCCCCTCAACCTCCCTTTCTGTCACCCTGTCTTCACCTCACCGTCTCAGCAGAGCTAGGTGGTGTGAACTGCTGCCCTTTTCTGTAATACACTGGGACCGCCTCCCTCTCACCTGTCTCACCAACCCCCCCCCCCCCCCCCCCCCCTCCCCCCCTCTCACCACCCCATCTGCTTCCAACACACACTCTCAACCTCAAGTGGCTGTGTTTGCTGCAGTGTGTGCGTGCGCGCGTGCGTGTGTCAGAGAGTGTGTTGACTGGAGCGGGAGGGCCCTCTGACTTCTAGCAGAACCTCAGGCCATCTGAAGTGTCACAGCAGAAACCGTGTCCTATTGTTTTGGAGTGCCTTTTCCAACCAAGCGTCTTGTAAAACGTCAGTGAAACCGTGTGTCTCCGGCACAAATTAATGTAATACATAAAATATCCTCGCCTCCGCTTGGGTCGGGGCCAATGTTTTCAGGGGAGAAAAAAGCACTTAGCAGTGAAGTTGCTTTGCGTATTATCTTCTGATGAAGTCGTTACTCAGAAGCGAATAAAAGAAAAGGAGGGGGAAAAGGGTTGTAATTTTAGAGCTTAGCGGAGACGGATTTATCTCAGGTGATGTCTGCATTTCCACTTTCCAAATGTGTCTTGTTGTGCCTTCCACATAACAGGATTTTCATCTTCATTTCAAATGTGTCCCACTCCTACTGTATGTTTTGTATCAAGAGTTTTTCTCTTATTTAGGATATGACGTGTTTGGTCTATCAGTGAGAAAGCTTGTCGCGTCCATGTGACGGCCCGTAATATCCCCTCCAGTGTTCAGTTCTAAAGGGTTGTCATTATATAGAGCTCAGTGCCTCATATTCATCTGAAACTATGATCTCCCTCGTCCACATTCTATATCCGTTAAACAGTACACTTTTAACCACCCTCTGGATGGGTTCTAGTAGCCTAATGTGTAATTACTATGCTGAGTTGAGTTGAGGGCGTTCCGGCGGTGTGTAAAAACACTGAACTGCTTTCATGGTGCCAATCTTAGCTCCCGCTCCATTGGATCGCAAACCTCTCTTAGCTGGTACCATGGTTACCAACATTAAATGGACGCTATAATCATATCATTAACTCACCATTGTGACCTTTCTGTCTCTATTTGAAAGTAGATGAGATCAGAACAGACATGAACATATGCTGGTGAAAATGCTCTGCTCGGGCCCAAAACATTTCTCACCATTTTTTGTTGGAAAACTTTCCCGTCTTTTTGGATTCCACAATGTATTTCATCGTAGAATATGATGCTGTTTCAATTGTTATATTTGACAAGTGCCCCAAAATAATAAGTGTTAAGCCATGTTTGTGCGGATGTATTCACAGCTCTGATGGAAGCTAACACAAGGCCCAGATAGAGGACCGAGGACAAAGGTGCCTGGTCCACTGAGCTCAGGCATCATCACAACGATCAGATTTTTTTCTCTCTCACCTTTCTGCAGGGCCATGGGTCACGGGAGGTCACTGCCTCTCTCTGTGTGCCAATAACAGACACAGACGGTTAACAACCGGGCACAGCATCAAAGAGCCAAGGTATGTCCGCACATACACACACATTCAGGCACACGCACGCACACACACAAACATACACACACACACGCACACACACACACACACACAGCCAGCCCACTCTACGTCTCCTCAGGTCTCTGTCTCCCTCTAACTGAGTGAACGCATCACTCTGTGCTAAGTGGAAGTCTCACTCACCTCTCATCCTCTAACGATGTCATCCTTCCCTCCACAACTCACACATCACACATCAGTTAGTTATTTTGGGTGGGGGGCAGAGGGAGGGGCCCTGACAGTGAGGGAGGAAGTACACAGGAAGTACATTAGTTATCAGTCTCTGTCGTCTCCACCTTTTCAGATCCCATCAGTATTAAACTGCTCTGGAAGCAGCCCCTCTCTTTTTCCCTCTTAAAAGTCTTCCGTGCGCCACTTTAAACCAGGCCTCAGATCTAAATGACACTTCGCACTACACATGCATGAAGACAAGTGAATTAAATATTGAAATAAAAGACAGCAAAAAAAAAAAAAGAGGACAGGAAAAAGAGGAAGAAAGTCATTGTTCCTGTGGCAGGTCAAAAGGGATTTATTGGCAAGAGGTGGAGTTTAGTAAGGTTCACAGGAATTAGTCTTTCCCTTAAAACATGGTCACGTGATCTTGTAAGAGTAGGTAGCCTATGATCAAGCAGAATAATCATCACATTCAGCTAGTCAAAAAAGGTACAATGGATTCTAATTTGCCGGACATCAGTGATTTTATAGAGAACAATAAACAAATATCTTCCTATCTTCCTCATTTTTGTTCATGATTTTTAAATGGCCTAATTTACGCATCCAATGTGCTGTGTGTCCCTCCAGCGTCTCCGTACATCTAGGGGGTTGAAGGGGGATAAAACAAGAGTGTGTGTGTGGGGGGGGTCTGCATGCTTTGCCATCATTCGGAACCTCCGTGACCACACAAATTATTATTCTAGTCAGCCGTGTGTGCAGAACCTGCCTGCTAGTTGTGCGAATGCTTATTTAAGCTGTGTAACTGACATCCATATGGTTTTCATCATCATAAAGAAACGTTTGAGGGGGTTATGTTTTTACTAGGCAGGAGCAGAGACTTGTCTGTCGAGCCATGATTTGACTAGCCTTCCGGAGGTTTATGTGTGTAACATTCTGAATATTAAATATGCAATTGAAATGTGAAGTAGAGTATAACTGTAATGCATTTTTCTTGTTGAATCTAAAAATGACAATAAATGAGCATTTGACATATCCTGTCTAATGTTGTCATTGCAGTTCCTGAATGATTGCGGGTCATAGTATGCAGTGATTTTCTACCTATTATTTTCAGTATGTGTCAACCATATGTGTTCTAACTTGCCTTGGTTCATTCTCTCATCATGAGGTATCTACAATAAAAGGCAATAAACATTGTGCCGAACACATTTATAATAATCTATGACATACAATAAAGCTTTCATTGTCTTCCACGCCCGTCCGACTACACAGAGATACCCATCAGTACCGCAACACACACACACACACACACACACACACACACACACACACACACACACACACACACACACACACACACACACACACACACACACACACACACACACACACACACACACACACACACACCACACGCACACGCACCACACACGCACACACACCGCACACACACACACACCACACACACACACACACACACACACACACACACACACACACACACACACACACACACACACACACACACACACACACACACACACACACACACACACACCACACACACACACACACCACACACACACACATACCACACACACACACACACACACACACACACACACACACACACACACACACACACACACACACACACATAACATCAGTAGAGACCTAGTACAGGCTTGATGTTGTTTTCCTCCCAGCGTGTGCAGGCAGTGGGTGAGTGATAATGTTTAGGCAGAAGGAATCATGGGTAGGAACTCCCTTGGAGTGAGAATGAAAAACTGAATCAGTCAGAAAACAGGAAATCAGGCCAGTGACATTAGAGATCAAGGCACATCAACATCTCACCTACAGTATGTTCAATGGCACTTTGACACGTCTCACTAAAAACTTTCACATTGTGCTCCCAGTGTTTCCACGGCTTAATTGATTGTTAAAATGGGGGGATGGGGACTTGGTCCACCTTGCGCTCTTTGGCCCCATCAGAGGCATTCTTCGATGTGTAATTTACTAATGAAAAGTGTGATGTATTTTTCGCCCAGTAGTTAGCACAGTTTTACTTTAAATAAATGTTTAAATTCCAGCATGGGTTTGTGAATGAATAGAACAATGGAAAAGCAGCAGATTTCTGTCTTGATTGTGCCCAGATGTGTGGTGGGATCTGGAGCTTGTTAAAGTTTGATTACCAGGAATATTCAGCCCAATTCAATAAGTCGAGCTTTTAGAAGGAGAGCATTTCCATGTCACTGTTTTCAGGAGGAAATATTGCATTGCTGATTTATACCTAGTGTATAGACACTGTTACCTGCTACATGAATACAATACTATTGAAACAATACCATACAAATTCAAGTATTATTTTTGAAAAATAAAAAATATTCTAACCATGTGCTTCTTCTCTTTTGACTATTTTGTTACAATGACAATCACACGTTGTGTTGCTGTGTGTGTGATTGTGTATATTTACAGCGGCTGGAGACGGAGAGAAAACACCCTCATACATAGCCTGGCCTCGCCTCGCCTCGGCTCTCATCTCTACGCTCACTCCCTCTCTGCACTCGTGTGAGAGATGATCAAATCATTATATGGAAAAATCCAATGTGATCTAAGCAAGAGGCAGAAAGGTCACAGGGAGTCAGTAAAATGGATGAAGGCTAATGATTATCTCAACCTTTATCTAATCAATAATCATTTATCCCACAATATTATGGACACTATGTCCCATTTTCCATTAACCCAGGCAGGATGACAGAGGCTGTGTTGTTTCCTAAGGCAGCTTTATGGCAGGGTATGTCTGAGAGGCAGTTTAAGGTGTGCTCTCAACTGCTCTGAACCTGTTAAGACACTCTTACGTAGTCTGGACTTAGACGATAATACATTTTTTGAAATATTGAGTGTTTGAAACAATGCAATTGGAATGGTGTAGAATACTAATCTGGCAATTTCGAAATGGCCTACAGTTTTAGCTCCATCAAACAGTAAATGTGGGTTTAATGAAATACCATCACATTACACAAATAGTGGTTATTTGAAAAATAATACATTAGATCATTTGTTAAAGCAGAAAACAAATGTATGTTCTTTGGTTTCGTATTGTCTTATGATCACCAAGACACATACCTTTCTCTATTAGTCTTGGTCTCTAAGGAGTTTGTATTTGATACCGTTATGCTGCAGTAATTTGTACCGTTATGGCCCATTTGGAGTGACACCATCCTCTGTGACTGGGAGTGTCTCCAGTGTCTGTATGCTCAGTGATGCCATCTTCATCCTAACCTTATTGCTTTTAATGACTCCCTCTTTCCTTTCATGAATTCTATATCGATTCCTTCTGACGTCTGCTGAATTAATTTTCAATTACTGCAACAACAAACCAAAACAAATCCCCCCCCACACTAATGTCTGGCTCCACCTATACGTACCAGTGTGAAATGTTCATCTTCAAAGTCCACACCCAAACACTCACGCACACGCATACACACACACACATCCTCAGACTAAAAGACACACACCAGGGAGCGTGTGAATCCGACGGAGAGAAATTGTACTAAAGGTCACAGTGTGCTAATGGCCAGGCTATCTTACATGAAATAAGTCCAGACACTTTCGACAGGTCTCTCAATGTCACAGAGCAGCCTTTCGCTGCTGCCCGGCCCTGACGTGACTGGAAAGCAAGGTGAGGTGAGGTGCTCTGCGTTGATGTGCGTTCGTGGAGAGGCTTTTCATTTCATGTACTCTTCAAAAATCCCCGACAATATCCTGTAAGCATAGCCAACCAGTGCAATCTATTCCCCCGTCCTTTTTAAGAACAGGAGACACACCGATACTCGATAGACATGCTCAGTGTTAGACTCAGGAGTACAACGTCAATGTTAAATACCCACAGGTCATTAATTACAGCAATTATTCACTTTCATTTCTCTGACATATATTGACTGTTGTTTTTTTAATGCGCCCAACCTAAGCCACTCAGAAGACTTGACAGCAAAATAACAGAATTTTTTAAAGTGAGCCACCATTTTAACAGAGCTTTGGGCATAGCCATAGATCTCTTCAAATGTGATATGAAATGTGAAGATTTTTTGTCAGTTGTCCAATTATTTCACATTACTATGATGCCAAAGCATCAGGAAGTTTGATGGAAAACAGTATGGAACATAGAGTATGTGGGCCTACTTCTGTATTTAAACAGGAACAAGTGTTGGATAGATTGCATTAAAATGGCTATTGAAAGTATGAAAATAAGAAAATGACCCTATGCTTCGTAAAGATATGTTGCAGAATGTAAGAGGCCAACTGCTTGTGTTGCTAGGCAGCTGTGTAGGCAGCTGTGTACATGTATGTATTTGCCCTGCACCTATGTCCCGACCTCTCGTCCTCTCTGTGTTTATGTTGTGTGTGTGTGTGTGTACGTGTGTGTGTGTGTGTACATATGTCCGTGGAAGTCGTGTGCATTTGTGTGTGTCCTGACCTGTCCCCGTCTCTGCTCATCCTCCTATGAGAGTAGCGAGAAATACAGCTCTGTAATTGTTAGGTCTGGCCCCCACATTCCTTACCCAGGCGACCGCCCCGGCTCCATGTCACTTTAACAACCTGGAATTATCACCACAATGTAGATTTCAGGTTAAAAGTGTCTCGAAGAGAATATAGATACATTTTCCGTCAATAAATTTCCCTCTCCGCCTAGTTTCTTCTAAATCAAGTACCCCCCCCCCCCCCCCCCCCCACCTTGATTGACATTTTTACCACAGAATTATAACATGTCTGTCTGTGAGAGGGGATGTCTTGCTCCAGAATTAGCTAACCATCAAAATAAAATAGGATAAGTTCATCATGGTGTCATTTCACAGGAATATTGATTCTTGCAGACATACAGGGTTTCCCATTAAAGCAGTAGCCAGTGTGTCTTCTGCAGACAGTAAAGCACATGAAGGATGCAGTGATATACAGGCCGGGAGAGCATCGTTCCCCTAACATTGTCTGTTCGCATTTAACCTTTGCTAAACCAGCAGGTCTTCCCTTTACTCGGAGAAAGGCAGAGGACTGGAATTGAAGACGGTATTCATTTCCAACGTTAGAATACCTTTATATACAGTACAGTTCACAGCACTATTTGTGCACAAAGCAACACAGTTTGTGTGTTGCTCTAAATGTACAATTGTCACTGAAGGATCATGTTACACCGTTTTGTGAAACGATCACTAAAGACTGGGAAGACAGACACTAGACAGTCCAGCATGAGATGTCCTGTTTTCATCCTGCGCTGGAGAAACTGAAGTAAATCAACCTAGTGGACGGACACTAACGACTGTTGGAATGCTGCTGGAACAGTGAGCAACGTCAACTCCACATCTCCCCGACACAACTTTAATCAACAACTTTTTAGACGAGTCACCTTCACGTCACTCTAGCTGTTATATAAAGTGAGGAAAACTACCTCGCTCAGCTACCTACAGGGGGGAAATGTTTAACTACTGGTGAGACCTTTAGAACCAATGAGGCGAGGGGTCAATACAGCTCAGCTCGCCCGACAGTAACCAAAAATGAACAGAGCAATTGTTTAACCATCCAATCAGATTTCGGCCATGTGATTCTTTTTTTAATATATATCAGTGTTAAACAAAAAAATGTAACCGCCCAATCGGATGCAGAGTAAGTGCTTCAACATGCCTATAAGAACTAAAGAGTTGCCTCAGCAGCCAACTGAATGCCACGTAAGTGCTTCAGTATGAGTATGGGAAATACAGGAGAGCTTAACCAGCCCCAGTCATACTGCTGTAATGAAAGCCAGATTGAAAGAGGGTTTGGATTGATTTCCAACATCTTGATTTGATATCCTGAATTAATTATTTTAACTTGAATAATATATAAAGGAAAATAAATGTAGAACACTCGGGGGAACAAGAGAGGCTTCACTGCAGCTGAGTTATCTCATGGCCAATCTCACCCGCAAGACTACTCTCAGCTGTGTGTGTGTGTCTGTGTGTGTGTGTGTGCGTGTCTGTGTGTGTGTGTGTGTGTGTGTGTGTGTGTGTGTGTGTGTCTGTGTGCTCGTGTGGGCGTGCATTCACACATACGTAAGTGTGTTTGTGTATGTGTGTGCAGGCAGAGTATGTTTGCAACATATATGTGTGTATGTGTACGTGACTGCGTGAGAGTTTGTGTCCCATATACTGTTATGTGAGTGTTTGTGTGTCTGTCAGATGGTTGCAACAGTAAGATATATGGGTGTATGAGCGGCAGTTTGTTTAGGGAATGTATTAGGAGTTTGCGGGTGGCTTACATCGAAAGCTCACAAATCCGTCATACATTTTTATAAATCTATTAAAATATATACGTTAGTGTAATAAAGGACAAAAAACTATTGATTGTATTTATTCAGTGGACACACAGTATGCAATACGTTGCTTTAGAATAGTAAGACATACAGGAGCCTTCAGTGTGCTCCTTATTGAATCAAAGACACTGTAACATAATATGTCTAATACTCAACAAGGTGGGTTGCTGGCAAGGCATCAGTTATTGGTGATGCACCTTCCCTTTTGATTGTAGTTATTGATAAAGTCATCTACTTTCTCAACCCAGAGTATTCTAAACCACCATCCGCATAACTCATTTCCCTTACAGGTACTTTTGCCGACTCATTCTGCAGTAGAATGAGAGGAAACACTGAACACCCTTTCGACACAACCTCTGAACAGGGCTACAGAGCTCCACTGCCAGCACTCGATTGGAAGGTTGTGCCTTCCCTCTTCCACCCATCCCACCCGCATCTGAGGCCCAGACTATCATAAAAGAAGGCTACTGTCAGCCCGCCCGTGATTTACTGACAGCCTGAGCCAATCAATCTCAAAGTTCCGATTAAAAGTTCAAAAATCAAGTTCTCCGTCTCTCCTTTTTATTTGAATGTAAGCGAAAATAAAGGGAAGCCTTTACATTTCATAGCTTCCAGAAAACTCTGGCAAGTATTCAGTGTGCTCTACTTTTGTCTTTCAACCTCGCCGCGGGAGGCAGCGCTCATCCGCGGGAGGCAGCGCTCATCCGCAGGAGGCAGCGCTCATGACATCTTTACGTACGACGTTCTCATTTCAAAATGCCATCGAACATTCGGATGAGTGCTGCACTGTGATCTCGGGAAAACCAAAAATACTGACATCAGATTTGTCTTATTGAAACGTGCTCTGCTGAAGAGCACGTCTAAGTGAACCAAAGGGCATACCGTCTCACATTAAAAACACTACTTTACATTTCCCTCCCAAAAAAGGCATAATTATACTTGGACGTATATAAATATGTACCTGTTTTCATAGGTAAGTTCAGCAGTGTCATAAAAAACAAGGGATAGCACTTAATCACCAGGACAAATACACATTAACTTTTGAATTAATTTACCCCAAAATCTCAATTTGAATATGGTAAACCATTCTCATTACCCAAACAGATGCATTAAAATTCAGTCTGTAGGAGACAAAAGGGCAGTGAGAAGGGACTCTTAGTCACTTTTAGCCCATTTTCATTTACCACAGACTAAATATCTATCTTTGAATTCATTAAAGGTTAAAAGCTTCCTCCGATAACACCCTGTCTTCTCTCTTTGATAATACAGTGTCATCACTGCAAAACCCTGTCAGCCTCACAGTGATGTGTCAGTCATGCATTCAATAATAATCGTTGGATCATTTTTAATGTTTAGAGGAGGAGATCACAAAGTCATTAACTATTTTCTGACTCTCTCAGCAGTTAGTGGCCATGTCGCAGCGTTGTCGGGGTGAGCCGTAATGTATTGTGCTGCAAACAAGAAGGATTGCAGGATCCCTGCCTCCCAGCCCGTGGGAGCCCGCGGTGACGCCGGAGCTCAGGTATATGGATGGCCTGAGGAGGTCTCCATCATTCATAAAACATGCCTCCGTACGCGGCCGAATTGATCTTGCAAAAGAAGCAGGGTGGCACAGCTACCACTTCATTAGTCTTCTCGCGCCACAAATCACCCTGCACTAGACTCCAAGGGACCGTAGCCACCCCCGCCACCCTCACCTCACCTCTCCTCTCCTTATAGGCCCGGGGAAAAGGGTGCTGGTTAGATAACAACACCATGATAGCAGTGTTATAACAGCTTGTTAGCATTGTGTTAATTTGAACTCAACATCAGAGTGATGGTACAACGCAGGCATGGTGAAGGTCTAGCACTGAATTAGGAATGAGCTCAGATCAAGAAGGAGGGGCGACATCAGAGCAGCCGGAGCAAAACAAAGTAGAAAACGCTGAAATGCACACAAATCTTGTCAATGCTAATTGATAGCTAGTGGTCATTTTGAGATTCCGGATTAAATCAAGTCCCTTCTCCATAAAACAATGTGAAATATTGATGCCATTTATTTTCCATGGTTCTGAAATGAATTGCCCCATTCCTCTACTATTTTTGATGAATGTTTTTTATTGCCTTTTTTGTTGTTGTTGTAGCTGCTTGAGAGAATTGAGCATAGCCTTTTCTACAAATGTTTCCAACTCACCAGAGAAACCCTGGAGGACACAACCATCACTGGCCATAATATCAGATCCTCTCTGCTTCTCTCTGAATGTGTTTGCTAAAATGCAATTATATGAGGAAAATAAAAAACGTAAGCTATATGAATCTATGTCCCGTTTTTTTTAATGTTTACCGATGACATTGGTTGACATGAATATCTTCATTAAAGGAATTATATGTGATGAAGATAAATAGTCAACCTTAATTAGTAAAAGCACGTTTTCTATCAAATTGTCTGTTACACACCTGCAGTGTATACAGCAGCCTGATCACTAGAAAAATACTTTGATTTCGAACATTTGAAATGGTCTTGAGAACGTTGATACAGTATATGGCTTTGTAGTGTGGTAATATTTTATATGTGTATACTGTATACCTCACAAGCTATAATAAGACTAAGCAATTAGCCTATTAAAATGATTATCTGACTCCATAAAGATGATTTAGCAATATGCAAGAGACTACAGTTGAGGTATAGCAATAGGCAATCAAGAAATGTCTGAGAATGGAATTCTAAATACAAGTGTAAAATGAATGGATTCACATGCAGAGCATAACGCTTAAGTTATAAAGCATTAACACGCATTACTTTGGCATTATTCTAAGCCTAAACAGAGAGGTGGAGAGAGAGAGACAAAGAAACCATGGCTTGAGCCATGGCCCCATAGATCACGGGAGAGGTAGAGAGAGAATGTAGGTATCTCACCAGCGCAGGTCAGGAACTCAAATAAAAAGAGACGATACATTCAGACCCTTTATAACATCTGACCATGTTTGAATTTGAAATTGGAGTTGTTAACCAATAGCATTACTGTTGAGTTAACCTCCAATCAGATATCAGACCTACAGACCTGTAAAGACAACAGAACCTCTGCTACCCAGAAGTGTGACAGCAAGGGGTTGGTTAGATAATGAGGCATTCCTAAAACATCACAAAGTAATCCTTGCATACAGCTGATAAGAGTCACTTCGGGGGCCGAGCCACCCTACATAACCCTCCCTTGAACACATGTCCCGTGTAGCTCAGTTGGTAGAGCATGGCGCTTGCAACGCCAGGATTGTGGGTTCGATTCCCAAGGGGGGCCAGTACAAAAAAAAAGTATGAATGTATGTACTTGTAAGTCGCTCTGGATAAGAGCGTCTGCTAAATGACTTAAATGTAATGTAAACACATGTAATTCTGCATCAGACAGAAGTGTTCAAAACCAGACGGCCAGCACTGTAGACACTGTAGACAATCTTAAGAGCAGCAGTTCATGGCTCTTGCGGCCCTACGCCAAGACTTCACAGATTCATTCACATTTCAATTAACATAATATAGTCTGATGTATCTGATTGGATTGGTCAATAGCAACTTCATATGTGGTTTTATCAAATCAGTCAGATGAATATAGAAGATATCAAAGATCACTGCATCATATAAGATAGTATATTTGAAAATAAAAACTCTCCAAAACTCTCCACCCTTTGAGAGAAAATGTATATGCCTTGAAAAATACAAATAATAATCTAATAATCAAGAACAATTATTGGAGTTAAATCAAAACAACTTTCAAGCAAATGGTTTCAAACGCAATTTGAAAATTAAATGTACTAGCATGTCAGTTCACAGCACCCAACATTAGAATACCAATGTTGTGAGAAACAAGGCAATGACTTTACTCATAGCACACCCACATCTATACATTCAGATGGACTTACCCATATGTATTTGTCTAGCAATCTGTATACATAAAAAAAACACATTCACAAAAGTAACCTATATAGCTATCATAAATGGATCTAAAAAATGATGGCGTTCTAAAGGAAGAAATTATTAACACATTGTCAGATAATCCAAATCCAAACATTTAGGACAAAACTCCAAATTGACCCTATGCTACAAGTACAATCGAGACGGACGACACCTCCCTATATCCCAACATCTTTGCATAGTATGCTGCTTCTGTGACAAGAGCTACAAAACCTTACTGAATAGTTGGTCCTACTCTGTGGGCTGGCAGGCTGCCTGAAATGTGCAGGTGGATTTCAACAGTGCCTGATCATAAGCCCTTCCCTTTTTAGAAATCACAACTGTGCTTTGTGGGCTGTTTGGGATTAGCCTCTGCATATCCCAATAGCTGCAATAGGGCTATTTTGGTAGCTAGCTCACTTTGGAGCTTATTTGCTTTCTGTTCTACCAAGTCTTGCTTCGCGTCATGTAGAAATGACCTCGTCAAATTGTGCTCTTTTTCGAATGCTTGAAGTTCTGCTTGCAACTGCTCTATTTCGCGCTCTGATATCTCTGGAACTTCACAGTGGTATAAAGCATGTTCATCTCTAGTTTTCTGTGTCACAAATCGTTCTTCCCGAGTAAATACACTGAGAGCTCTAGAATGAAAATCCTCTTAGATTTATTTTTTATGCATGCCAATATATTGCCTGTAATGGAGTGACCACTCTTGCGTTTTTTGATCAAATTATGAATACGAGATAATACGAACAATATCAGTCGCCTGCATATTCGCCATCACATAAGCCACATATTTGTTATACAGTATGTCGGGGAATCTAATGTAATAAACTTCAATTTCGTTCAAAGCATCCGTAAGAAATATCATGTCGGGGTCACCATTTATGACCTGTTTCAGGAATCTAGGCTTATGTCGCACATCACTACCTCACAGGAGAGGCATTTGAGCATATTTTTGCTTTTGATCAAAATTCTTTTTTTTTTACAGAAATGCCTTCTGGAACATGTGAACTTTTATGTGCCTTAATAACAAACTTGTGTTCCATCTGTAAATATGAATACAATTGTTGAATTAGGAGCCAAGTTGGTTTAGCCCCGGAAAAAGACAGGAACTTTCCTCCTAGCCATGATTGGCTGAGATAATGGATGGGCTGGACATGGGAGGAGATGAGTTTGGATTGGTCTGCCATATAGCATGCTACTGTCTACAATGTGAGGTGCTCAAACGTTTAGCTAATTTTATCAACGACATTTATGCCCTGAATTTAGCAGGCGCTATCGACAGATCATGTGGAAAAAGTTGTGATGGGCTACTTTCTGCACATGCCACGGTCAGTGTGAACCAGAGTGACTTGACACAACACTGGCAAACAAGATGTAGCTACAAACAAACAGTTAAATGGTTCCAGTCTGCCGTGAAGCATTCATCCATCTATACGGGTAAGAGTGTTGCTATATTTTCAGATATTATACGTTTCTAATTTTGTCAGAAAGTAGTTTTGTCAGAAAGTGTACCGTTAGCTAGCGAATGTTAGCTTGCTGGCTCGCTAGCTAATGTTACATGTATGATCTGTGTAGTAATATTATTTGAATCAGGAACCCATTTGCATTGGTAGTTATAGCCTAATATTAGCAAGCTAACATTGAATCTAGTTGGTTAGCTTTAGCTACCTGCAGATTCATGCTACAGCTATGACAATGTTTGTTTGTTTGTATGAGTTTGGATTATGCCGGTTCATTGTTTACCTAGCTAACTAGCTAACTAGCTAGCGACATATCTAAGTAAAAGACTCCACTTCGCCAGATAATTACGTGACCCATCAAGTTAGCCAGGTGTGTCTGGGAGTGATTACGGCCATCTATTATATTTCATGAACATGTGCAGACGCCTAGACAATTGTGACCCATCCACTTAGCTAGATGTGGATGGGGGGTGGTTATAGCATATATTTCACATGACCCATCAATTTAGACATACTCTATGTGTCTGGGTAAACATCATCTAATTAAAATATTTCTAAAATATATTTATCTAGACACTTTATGTTTTTGATATTGCTACTATGCAAGAAACCATTTCACTGTACCGTTTACACCTTCCGTATACTGTGCATGTGAAAAATAAACGTTGATTTTGATTTAATATAGTGTGTGTTTACCAGAGATGGTAACGTGAAGAACAACATGTCCTGAACCGAAGTCAGAGTTTTTCTATATTGTAGGCTACTACTTTTACCACTTTTAGTCTTGAAATCTTTGGTTGTTTACTACGCTACTCAATCTGTTTAGCACATGGCCTCACATGTGAATCCTTAATCCTGTTCCATTTAAATTGGACCAATTTAGAGGTTTTCTCTCTGAAAAATGTAGTTCATTTCATCTGATTGTCATAAGGTTCCATGACTTTGTCCACACAGGGCATCTGAACACACAAAATACATTTGGATGATTTTCATTCGATTTTGGGTGTTTTATTGAACTTTTTTACACATGTGGTGTTCCCGGTCAAAATGGACCGGTCATTAGAAATTAATGGGTGAGACTACAATTAGTGTATAATATTGAGTTCAGGCACATGCCCATTCATCAGATGGACACACTTCCTCTCCCAGACCCTGTTCATGGCTTCCATGGCAACCCCCACGGTAACCTTTCCACAATAGAATATTTCCCTCATGGGAACCACACCTGCTGGCATTCTCACAAAAAATTGCAACATTGTTTCAATAATATATGGAACTTTTCTCGCAGTTCTGGTATATAAAGCTTTTTTGAGGCCTTGCTCACAATTATTTCTGTGGCAGCCAATGACCAAACAATATACTGTATGTGAGGCTCTTGATCATATCTTTGATCATATGAGAGAGTCCTTGTTAAACTTTGATACAACTTTTATCCAATGTAAAAAACAACATTTAAAATGTTGCTACTTAGGACCCAATCCAGGTGGTGGCTCATATTTACTTTGTGGTAATATTTTATACGTGTATATACTGTGCCTTCGGAAAGTATTCAGACCCCTTGACTTTTTCCACATTTTGTTACGTTATGGCCTTATTTGAAAATGGATTGAATTAAATTTAAAAAAAACAATCTACACACAATACCCCATAAGTTAGATTTTTTTAAATTTTAATTAAAAATAAAAACAGAAATACATTACTTACATAATTATTCAGACCCTTTGCTATGAGAATTCGAAATTGAGTTCAGGTGCTTCCTGTTTCCATTGAACATCCTTGAGATTTTTCTACAACTTGATTGGAGTCCACCTGTTGTAAATCCAATTGATTGGACATGATTTGGAAAGGCATACAGCTGTCTGAATAAGGTCCCACCGTTGACAGTGCATGTCAGAGCAAAAACCAAGCCATGAGGTCGAAGGAATTGTCCGTAGAGTTCCAAAAGAGGATTGGGTCAAGGCACAGATCTGGGGAAGGGTACCAAAACATTTCTGCACCCTTGAAGGTCCCCAAGAACACAGCGGCCTCCCATCATTCTTAAATGGAAGAAGTTTTAAACCACCAAGATTCTTCCTAGAGCTGGCCACCCAGCCAAACTGAGCAATCGGGAGAGAAGGGCCTTGGTCAGGGAGGTGACCAAAAAACAATGGTCACTCTTACAGAGCTTCAGAGCTCCTCTGTGGGGATGGGAGAACGTTCCAGAAGGACAACCATCTCTGCAACGTTTCACCAATCAGGACTTTATGGTAGAGTGGCCAGACAGAAGCCAATCCTCAGTAAAAGGCACATGACAACCCGCCAAAGGGTTTGCCAAAAGGCACCTGAAGGACCCAGATCATGAGAAACAAGATTATCTGGTCTGATGAAACCAAGATTGAATTATTTGGCCTGAATGCCAAACGTCACGTCTGGAGGAAACCTGGCACCATCCCTACGGTGAAGCATGGTCATCCTTTTGAACTGAGCTGCAGGACAGGAAGGAAAATGCTCAGGGATGTCACCATGAGGCCATTTGTGATTTTAAAACAGCTACAGATGGGAAAAAATGGCTGTGATGGGAGAAAACTGAGGATGGATCAACAACATTGTAGTTACTCCACAATAATGACCTAAATGACAGTGAAAAGAAGAATAGAAATATACAGATTTTTTTCTCTCCAAACATGCATGCAACAAGGCAATACAGTTGTACAGCAAGAACACACGGCAAAAGGAATACACTTTTTGGCCTAAATGCAAAGCCTTGTATTTGGGCAAATCCAACACAACACATCACTGAGTAACTGCCTTCTTATTTTCAAGCATGGTGGTGGCTGCATCATGGTATGGGTATGCTTGACATCGGTAAAGACTGGGGAGTTTTTCAGGATAAAAAGAAACAGGATGGAGCTAAGCACAGGCAAAATCATAGAGGAAAACCTGCTTCAGTCCTTTTTACACCAGACACGGTGTGGGGAATTCACCTTTCAGCAGGACATTAACCTACAACACAAGGCCAAATCGTAACTGGAGTTGCTTACCAAGAAGACCGTGAATGTTCCTGACTGGCCAAGTTACGGTTTATACTTAAATCTGCTTGAAAATCTATGGCAAACTTTAACTTTTAACTTTAATTTTGTATAATAGTTCACAAAAAAATCACAGTTAAATATATTTTAATCCCACGTTGTAACACAATAATATGTATGTGAGTACTGTACAATCAGTAGGGTTTTGCTGATTTGTTTTTTGGCTCTGTCGTTCTTCGAAAAAACATAAAAAAATATTTGAAGTAAACAAAATTATTTTGGGGTTATGATGAGGTACACTCTTAGAAAAAAACTTGCTATCTAGAACCTTCAAGTGTTCTTCGGCTGAACCCATAGGAATAAGCGTTTTTGTAAAAAAAAACTATTTTGGCTTCCATGCAGAACTCTTTCCACAGAGGGTTCTACATGGAACCCAAAACGGTTCTACTTGGAACCAAAAAGGTTTTTACTTGGAAGCAAAATGGGTTCTCCTATGGGAACAGCTGAAAAACCCTTTCAGAACCCTTTTTTTCTAGGAGTGTAGGGCCATCTTGCTTAGATAGTTTAGGCAGTCAGAAGTCATACTCTTCAAGAACTGTTGAAATGACTGATGATGACAGTGTATTCCACATGTTATTGTTATTGTCAGAGTATCTAAGTTCTTTGACTCATAAATACAAATCAGTATGTAGAGTGAAGTATAGAGTGAAGTGAATGTCTCTCCTTCTCCCTTCACTATTTTTGTCTGTCTGCCTCTGCTTCCATTTCTCTCAAAAACAAACTATTCTCACATTGTATTGTCTCTTTAAACTTGCATGGCCTTCCCCCACTCTTTCCTAGTCTATTCCCTCAACTGTCATTCTGAGAGGTCTAAAAGCATGTCTTGTGAGCTGTTCAACATCAAAAATGGTTTGTGTGTTTGTCACTTTGGCCCTCCAAATAACTCTGGAGCATGGGGGCCGTGAAGAGACTCTGGTGAGACAAGGGGGAGGGTGGTGGGTGTTAAGAGAGTGACTGGCTCTCCTGTGTGCACAAACATAAATACCCGCCCTTTTACCACCACTAACCCATCCTCTCCAATGCTCCCCATCCAAGTTGTGTAGCTTAACGAATACGTCTGAAGATCACCATCAATAATTCAGTCCACTTGGGTCGGAGCAGAAGGGGTGTGTGGAGAGAGGGGGGGTGGGGTGTGGTGGAGGGGTCTTACAAGTCCCCCCTGGTTAGGCTCATTTGAAGAGCAGGCCTGGCTAAATGAGAGACTGCGGCGATACAAGGGCTGTGGTCCGAGGGGGATTCGGACTGTCTCCATTACGAGAGCGGAGCGATTTGCGCTGAATTATGTCGAGCCACAGAGACCTGGACCTTTGGGGACAGTGATGTGTCTGATCCCTCAACAAAGAGAGGCCTAGCTTTCTCGTCTTTTCAGAGCATATAAAAGCTGACAAACTCAAAAATGTCAAATTTCACTGGAATGGGGGACATAGAAGTGGGGGTAGTACTTTTGAACTACTTTAATTGTAGTAATTAAAATAAAACAACTAGATGGGGTAAAACATGGTCTTTGCTGTATTTTACAGAATTTCATATAAAGCACTGAAAACATACGATTTACTGTGCAATGTTCAATATAAAGTGGTTATCAAGCAAATATTTCATACGGCACCATCGGACACAAGTATGTCAAATATTAACTCTTGGATGATTGTCAAACTGGTGCCACTCAACAAATCCTATTACTCACAAATGCAATAAAATGGTGAAAACATCCCTTGCTCTCTAGCATAAGGAATAGAGAAAAATGTGTAGAGTTATGCATTGAGAGACATTTTACTAGGACACAGGCGCAAGCTGTCTGTTTGTGCGGCTTTGTGTTCTGCTGCGCTGTGTGTGTGAGTGTGTGTGATAAAATGCTGTGACAGCAGAAATGTTTGTGTGACAAGCACTCGGGACCGAGTCCATTAGCAGCCTCTTTTGAGTCTCCTTGGCGGGTTATCGGGCCGATGAGAAGCAGTCAAAACCTCACAGGCTTCCCCCTCAGAAACCAGCTATTTGTACCGGGTGGCAGGGGGAGGGGTGAGCAAGGACACAAAGGAAGAGGCAAAGGGAGAGAACAGTTATGTTTTCACTGTTGTTTTTGCAAATGTGATGTGACAAAGTGAAAAAGGGGGCTGCTTGGAAATGCGTGGCTCTTGAGAGTCTGTGTGTGTTTCATAGCGTGTCTGTGTGTAGCCTCTGTGTCAGTCAGTGTGTGTCTGCGTGTGAGTGTGATGAGAGAGGGGAATGCACCTTCCAGCTTGCCGTCGTCAGAGAAACAGACGCACGTCCATAATTAATGTCCAGTCTTAAGCTTACCGCTGACCCAGCGTGTCTCTCACAAGGCTGCTCACAAAGGCCCTGGCACGGCCTGTCAGTCTCACACACACGCACACGCACACACACACACACACACACACACACACACACACACACACACACACACACACACACACACACACACACACACACACACACACACACACACACACACACACACACACACACACACACACACACACAGACACAGACACAGACACAGACACAGACACAGACGCACAGACAGAGTGAGGGTGACATGGGTCATGTGTGAATATATATATGCTTATATACACTGCTCAAAAAAATAAAGGGAACACTTAAACAACACAATGTAACTCCAAGTCAATCACACTTCTGAGAAATCAAACTGTCCACTTAGGAAGCAACACTGATTGACAATAAATGTCACATGCTGTTGTGCAAATGGAATAGACAAAAGGTGGAAATTATAGGCAATTAGCAAGACACCCCCAATAAAGGAGTGGTTCTGCAAGTGGTGACCACAGACCACTTCTCAGTTCCTATGCTTCCTGGCTGATGTTTTGGTCACTTTTAAATGCTGGCGGTGCTTTCACTCTAGTGGTAGCATGAGACGGAGTCTACAACCCACACAAGTGGCTCAGGTAGTGCAGCTCATCCAGGATGGCACATCAATGCGAGCTGTGGCAAGAAGGTTTGCTGTGTCAGCGTAGTGTCCAGAGCATGGAGGCTCTACCAGGAGACAGGCCAGTGCATCAGGAGACGTGGAGGAGGCCGTAGGAGGGCAACAACCCAGCAGCAGGACCGCTACCTCCGCCTTTGTGCAAGGAGGAGCACTGCCAGAGCCCTGCAAAATGACCTCCAGCAGGCCACGGACTTGAACCCAATCTAACATCTCTGCAGAGACCTGAAAATAGCTGTGCAGCAACTCTCCACATCCAACCTGACAGAGCTTGAGAGGATCTGCAGAGAATAATGACAATACAGATGTACCAAGCTTGTAGTGTCATACCCAAGAAGACTCAAGGCTGTAATCTCTGCCAATGGTGCTTCAATAAAATACTGAGTAAAGGGTCTGAATACCTATGTAAATTTGTATTAATTTGAATTTTAATGAACTAGGCAAGCCAGTTAACTTCTTGACGCTAGGGGTCAGATTATTTTTTTATTTTTTTATAACGTTCCCAAGGTAAACAGACTATTTTTCAGGTCCAGATCGTAGAATATGCATATAATTTACAGATCAAGATAGAAAACACTCCAAAGTTTCCAAAACTGTCAAAATATTGTCTGTGCGTATAACAAAACTGATTCTGCAGGCGAAAACCTGAGAAAGTCTAACCCGGAAGTGATTTTCTTTTTTTAAAATCTGTGTTTCCTGGCCCGTCTTTCTTCCATTTAAAGGGGTATCAACCAGATTCCTTTTCCAATGGCTTCCTCAGGCTGTGACCAGGCTTTAGACATAGTTTCAGGCTTTTATTTCGAAAAAATGAGCGAGATTTTTCAAAAGTAGTCAGGTGTCCTCTGATTAGTTCCTGCGTGCGAGAGGGTAGGTCTCCATTTTCTTTTTCTCTCTTATTGAATAGGTTACGGTCCGGTTGAAATATTATCGATTATGTTTGTTAAAAACAACCTGAGGATTGATTATAAAAAACATTTGACATGTTTCTACGACCATTACAGATACTTTTTGGAATTTTCATCGAACGGAACGAGGCTTTGATTTTCTGAACATAACTCGCAACCCAAATGACGTTTTTTTTGTTATAAAACTAATATTTATCGAACAAAAATAACATTTGTTGTGTAACTGAGAGTCTCGTGAGTGCAAACATCCGAAGATTATCAAAGGTAAGCGATTAATTTTATTGTTTTTCTGACTTTCGTGAGCATGCTAATTTGGGACTAGCTGTTGTAGCATTGATTGATACACTCACAAAAGCTTGGATTTCTTTCTCTGTAAAGCATATTTTCAAAATCTGACACGATAGGTGGATTAACAGCCTGGAATCGAACCAGGGTCTGTAGTGACACCTCTAGCACTGAGATGCAGTGCCTTAGAACACTGCGCCACTCGGGAGTTAAAAATGTGATATTTCAGTTTTTTTTACATTTGCCAAATTTTCAAAGAACATGTTTTTGCTTTGTCATTACTGGGTATTGTGTGTAGAATGATGAGGGGGGAAAAATGATTTAATACATTCAAGAATTAGGCGGTAATGTAACAAAATCTGGAAAAAGTCAAGGGTTCTGAATAATTTCTGAAGGCACTGTATATATACATATCTGTTACACTAAACAGATAGGACCAACTAAGTACAGAGATGCAGCTGTTCATCAACCTCTCTGTGACCTGACCTCACTACACATCGTGACATACAGTAGGGTATATCTCCACGAGAGACAGACAATAGGCACACACCCTGTACCATATAATCTAAAGCATGGGTCAGTTACATTGTCCACATCCACTCTGATGCAACACACATCTCATGAATACAGTTGAAGTCGGAAGTTTGCATACACTTAGGCTGGAGTCATTAAAACTCGTTTTTCAACCACTCCACAAATTTCTTGTTAACCTGTTTGGGCTGCAGGGGCAGTATTGAGTAGCCGGATAAAAGGTGCCCATTTCAAACGGCCTCGTACTCAATTCTTGCTCGTACAATATGCATATTATTATTACTATTGGATAGAAAACACTCTCTAGTTTCTAAAACCGTTTGAATTATATCTGTGAGTAAAACAGAACTCCTTTTGCAGCAAACTTCCTGACAGGAAGTGGAAAATCTGAAATCGATGCTCTCTTCTAGGGCCTGCCTATTAAAGTCCTTGATATTTATTCGTTTAGATGCACTTCATGCGTCTTCCACTAGATGTCGACAAGCAGTGAGAGAAGAAATGGAGTGTGTAACTTGATCTGGGCTCGAATAAATGCTCTTTGTATGACGTGTCACCAGTTTCCTGTTTTCTGGAGAGCACGTCAAGGGACCTGGATTTGCCTTCTGATAAGCTGTCGATATGGATGACTAATATCTCCGACTTTGATTTTATTTGATACATGTGACAATATCATCGTAAAGTATGTTTTTCAATATAGTTTAAGCAGATTTTTGAATTTTTTTCGGGAGTTTTGCTGTGTTCCGTTCTCTGAGTTTGTTGACGATTGAGAGATTCGCGCCACTTGGCAAGTGTGCTTGCTAAATCGAGAGGGAAAAAAACAAACAACGATTGTTCTGGACAAGGACCCCTTGTACAACATTCTGATGGAAGATCAGCAAAAGTAGGACCCATTTTATGATGTTATTTCATATATCTGTTGTACATGTGAACTAGTCGTTTGCGGCCAGGTTTTGGGTACTCTCTCGCCATAACGTAAACTGCATATCGTAATGAAGTTATTTTTAGAATTCTAACACGGCGATTGCATTAAGAACGAGTGTATCTATCATTTCCTATACAACATGTATTTTTTAGTTATGTTTATGAATAGTTATTTGGTCAGAATATGTGTGTCAGAAAAAGTGTCAGAAAAATATCCGGACGTTGTGGGAAAAAGATGCTACGTTAGCACAATGTATAACCACTGATTTCAGCTCTAAATATGCACATTTTTGAACAAAACATAAGTGTATGTATAACCTGATGTTATAGGACTGTCATTTGATGAAGCTTATCAAGGTTAGTCAAAAATTATATATCTTTTGCTGGTTTGTTACGATCGCTAACTTTTGCTACTGGGGAATGGCTTGTGTTTCTGGCTATTGTGGTAAGCTAATATAATGCTATATTGTGTTTTCGCTGTAAAACACTTAAGAAATTGGAAATATTGGTTGGATTCACAAGATGCTTGTCTTTCATTTGCTGTACACTATGTATTTTTCAGAAATGTTTTATGATGAGTATTTAGGTATTTGACGATGGTGTCTGTAATTATTCTGGCTGCTTTCGGTGCAATTTCTGATTGTAGCTGCAATGTAAACTATGATTTGTACCTGAAATATGCACATTTCTCGAAAAAAACATAGATTTATTGAATAACATGTTATAAGACTGTCATCTGATGAAGTTGTTTGTTGGTTAGTTTGGTTGGTTCTTGGTTAGTTAGGTTGGCTTTGTGCATGCTACCTGTGCTGTGAAAAATGTCTGTCCTTTTTTGTATTTGGTGGTGAGCTAACATAAATATACGTGCTGTTTTCGCTGTAAAACATTTTAAAATCGGACATGTTGGCTGGATTCACAAGATGTGTACCTTTCATTTGATGTATTGGACTTGTTCATGTGTGAAAGTTAAATATTTCTAAAAAATATATTTTGAATTTCGCGCCCTGCACTTGAAGTGGCTGTTGTCATATTGTGGCCGGCCTCGGGCTTGCAGCCAGAAGAAGTTAACAAACTATAGTTTTGGCAAGTCGGTTAGGACATCTACTTCGTGCATGACAAGTATTTTTTTCCAACAATTGTTTACAGACAGATTATTTCACTTATAATTCACTGTATCACAATTCCAGTGGGTCAGAAGTTTACATACACTAAGTTGACTGTGACTTTAAACAGCTTGGAAAATTCCTGAAAATTATGTCATGGCTTTAGAAGCTCCTGATAGGCTAATTGGCAGCATTTGAGTCAATTGGAGGTGTACCTGTGGATGTATTTCAAGGCCTACCTTCAAACTCAGTGCCTCTTTGCTTGACATCATGGGAAAATCAATAGAAATCAGCCAGGACCTCAGAAAAAAAACTGTAGACCTCCACAAGTCTGGTTCATCCTTGGGAGCAATTTCCAAACACTTGAAGGTACCACATTCATCTGTACAAACAATAGTACGCAGCCGTCATAACGCTCAGGAAGGAGATGCGTTCTGCCTCCTAGAGATGAACGTACTTTGGTGCGAAAAATGCAAATCAATTCCAGAAGAAAAGCAAAGGACCTTGTGAAGATGCTGGAGGAAATGGGTACAAAAGTATCTATATCCACAGTAAAACGAGTCCTATATCTACATAACCTGTTAGGCCGCTCAGCAAGGAAGTTGCCACTGCTTCAAAACCACCATAAAAAAGCCAGACTACGGTTTGCAACTGCACATGGGGACAAAGATCGTACTTTTTGGAGAAATGTCCTCTAGTCTGATGAAACAAAAATAGGACATTTTGGGCATAATGACCATCGTTATGTTTGGAGGAAAAAGTGGGAGGCTTGCAAGCCGAAGAACACCATCCCAACCGTAAAGCAGGGGGTGGCAGCATCATGTTGCGGGGGTGTTTAGCTGCAGGAGTGACTGGTGAACTTCACAAAATAGATGGCATCGTGAGGATTGAAAATTATGTGGATATATTGAAACAACATCTCAAGACATCAGTCAGGAAGTTAAAGCTTGGTCGCAAATGGGTCTTCCAAATGGACAATGACCCCAAGTATATTTCCAAAGTTGTGGCAAAATGGCTTAAGGGCAACAAATTGGAGTTGCCAGGAGGAATGGGCCAAAATTGACCCAACTTATTGTGGGAAGCTTTTGGAGGGCTACCCGAAATGTTTGACCCAAGTTAAACAATTTAACGGCAACGCTACCAAATACTAATTGAGTGTATGTAAACTCCTGACCCACTGGGAATGTGATGAAAGAAATAGAAGCTGAAATAAATCATTCTCTCTACTATTATTGTGACAGTTCACATTCTTAACATGAAGTGGTGATCCTTTACTAGGATTAAATGTCAAGAATTGTGAAAAACTGAGTTTAAATGTATTTGGCTGAGGTATATGTAAACTTCCGACTTCAACCGTATATGCAAACAAGTAATCAGAACCAAATTCAATATCTTTGAATGGTTCCTTTCCAACAGGTCGTTTTTATCCATCACATTATGCCATGTAAAAGGAACATCAACTAAAGGGAGATGAGGAGAGAAGAGAACATCCATAGAGGAAATGATAATGTGAGCAAGTTGTGCTGAAGGGGACAAAATGACTGAAGTTTCACTATGGAACTAAAGAGGGAGAGAGGGAAAGGTAGAAAGGGGGGTGGTGAGAGAGAGGTGGAAGATGGAAAGGAAAAAGGAAAAACACTCACATATATTTTCCCTCCTTTGTCCTTATCAGGGACCAGTCTGCCCGCTCTCTCTCCCTCTCGCTCCTTCTCTCTCTCCCTCTCCCTCTCTCTCTGCATCACTGGACTAATTGAGTATCTAAACAAACTAATTAATCACTGGCGTTCGCGGAAGACGGACAGGTCTGGAGAGGTGATGTTCATCAAAGTCCCCCAATTTGTTTTTTAATCCCTGCAGCAATTTATTTGCTGAATATGCACATTTCTCCCCCTGAAATCTCTTTGCCACGGCCAAGGTTAACCGTACACATGCTCATTCAATATTTATTATTTTGCATAGAGGATACTATTTTTTTCTACCCACCCTCTCTCTCTTCTTGTCTCGGATTCAGAGTATCCCAGTGCATTAATCAAAAATAATGAATAAAATGATCCGTTTGACAATGCTCATAGCCTCCCAGGTTTCAGGAGAATGGCAGACCAACTTTATTAATCAACACTCCCTGACTAATTGTTACAAAGTGTCATCCATAAATGTCCCTTCATTTTAATAGTACTTTGCCCAACACTAACAATATCCCCTGTGAATTCAGATTTATTTAGGCCTTGGCGATTGGAGAGCGAAGGGTGGTAGGTTTCTGGGGGAGTACACAGGAGCACATATATTCATCCCAATACACCTGCAGTTTGAGAATAGGCTTTGGAAGAAGTAAAAACATTCCGTAACGCTTCAAATTAGGGATTGAATGTGAGGCCCCCCAACAGTTGTTTTGAGAGGGGGCCTAATGGCAGCGTGTAGCCAGCGCCTGGCTGTGTAGCCTCTTCTGGACCCTGTCCCCAATTCAGCAGAGAAGGTGAGGCGTCGGAGTAAACCATTAAGGGTGACAGTTTCACTTTTCTCCCCCTAATTACTTGTTCCTGCCCATGTGGCATTTCTTAGAAAAATTTGTTGAATAATGACCGACATTAAAATGGAGGCTCTTAAGAATTTATATGCACTGCTTAATTTATCATGTACTTTCTTTATCTCCTCTCCAGATTTATATCCAAAGCGTCGCTGGCCCCCTCTGCCTTCTGACAGCGCCGTCATTTTCTTAAGGGCACAGCATGTATATCAGTGACAAATCCTCTCAGACACTACGGCGGTCCATCAACTTGTGTCCGTGTGTGGACCGTGTATGTTTTCTGTTTGTGATGCAGACGCCACACGAAGGCAGAGAGCTTGAGGAGTGTTTTACTTGCCCACTGTGCCCCCCCCCCCCCCGTACTCAGATTGGTACCGGATGGATGTACCTCTTCCTGCCTTGCTGCTCTTCGCTATTCAACACCTATCATCACGTCTGTATGGATTCCTCATTAGAAGACAACAGCCTCAGCTCACTGGGAACCTTTTGAACCAATGTGTCCAAATGACAGTGTCCAAGAGTGTCGTGACAGCGTCATTTGTCATGGGAAATGCAGGTAATATATTCCAACACTCCAGAAATGAGTGCTTGTGCGTTGTTCTCCAAAGCATGAAACCTTTCAAATAACCTTTGCGGTCTCTGCTGGTTTTGTTTGTAAGAGTGATTAACAGCAACAGCCTCTGGCAGAGAGAGTCTTTATGAGCTGGGTGACTCTTCTGCGTCTGACCATAACAGACACTTGATCCCTGCATATCCATCACCGCATGGAGAATGAAACGCGGCTCGCTTTCCCAGACACGCTGTCTGACTTTTGATGAATGCCAATAAGAACACAAGCATTCCCATGTGGGGAATCTGCCCTTCCTGCGACTTAAGAAGAAGTATGCTTCTGTAATGGGTCCAGGACATCAAGCTGTGTTACAAATGTAGATATGTATGAAGATTTCACTCAGATATTAGCTGTGTGTGTGCATGCATGTGTGTGTGTGTGTTTCACGGCGTGCCCTCTTTCTTTGCCTTATTAAAATATGCACACTTTTTAGTCTCACATTAGAATGATTTATGTAACGTATCAGCCGGAGCGTTCTAAGAGCCACCTACAGCCTCCCCTCATTGCTGTTGTTTTTTACTATTTCCTCTTGGTAATTTACTACACGCTCCCCAGAGCATGCTTTCTTACGGCTGCTTCTTTCAAGGGCATTTGTGTGGGTCTACCTCCGTTGCGCCAATTTAATATCTACCATCACGTACAGAAATCACCGAGTTACAGTACCGCTGTCTCTGACCATCGTTGATAAAAACACAGGAGACCAGGGCTGGTAAGGTATATGGTAATTAGTTAATTAGGCTAGCGCTAATGATCAACATCTGGTGGTAACTGGGACACCTATAATACCATTAAACTATGCTGGTGGTATGTCAGTCATAAACGCATGCATATACAGTTAGATAGACATCTAGGTGGAAACACGGTCAGTTCCAATGTGGAAGACAGCTTCTATGTCTAATCTATCTATCTTCCTATCTATAAAGAGTAAACGTACCCCTCCACTAGTTATCGTACTGCCCCGTCCCCCTTAAAGTATGACAACAGTGAATACATTACCAGGGGTGCCAAGTCAAACACTCCGATCCCTGACCTAATGAAATTACAGGTTCCCCCTGTCGCGACTGTTTTCATCTGGGCCCACCAGCATTTCTATGGTAATTATATGCAAATAATGGAATAGACGACAGACCTTTAACCCCAAAGTACGAGGACGGAACAGAATGAATCAGATTTGTCTTGTCACCACACTCGCTAACGGTGGATTTCAAATACCCGGTTTGGCGTTTTCCATGTTTGAATTGTACGTTCTCTTTATCCTCAGGCAGGCATGCTCAAAAGTGATGGGTTGTCTTGAAACAACCTATGCCACCGTCACACGTTCTGCCACACCCTGCTCCTCTGTCCTCTCACTCTTCTCTGCTGTGCCTCTCATTGGCCTTGGGTGGCAGTACCACGATGACAATGTGACACATTAAAAGGAGTGATGGCATGGCACCGTGTCACTAGGAGCCACTCAGCCCATCTGTTCCAGTCCTACCATCCTGTCAATCTTCCGAGCTATTTTAGGGAGAATTTACAAGCCACAATGAAGCAGTTGCTCGAGCATCCACCACACAACCCCATCATGACACATGCACTGTTTCAATATGGAGCAAAAATCAGCTACTGGGTGTTTGGAGATATTCCAAAAGAGGATACGTAGTACAGGTGTTCTGACTGCTGCCGGGCTGCGACAACACACACACACACGCACACATCCACACACCCTCCCTCCCTCCCCTCCTTCCCGCCTTTGATACTATGTATCAATCAAGGACGACAGCTTCTAAATGTGAAGCTCTGACATGATAGGAGATACATGCCAGAGGGCTTTCCTTCATAACAACAAGCAGAGCCCCGTAACGGGGCCAATCTCTGCAGCTGTGGGGAACGACTGTGCAGAGAGGTTTGATGGCAGGCACTCCCCCCTCCCCGTCCCCACACCTCCATCTCTCTCTCTGATAACTATCACTGTCAGATGGAGACAGAGCCCAATGTATGACAATTTGTTCATTATCATAGTGAATAGATTTTCACAGGCTCTCCAACAAGACTCGCAGCTCGATGAATATCAAGCAGGCCTCTTTTTGTCCTAGGGGCCAAATTTGGGAAATAACATCCCTTCCTCTCTCTTGCTCTCTTCCCTCAAGTAAAAACGATGACACCTCAAGTAGCTATCAGTCAGTCTAGTGTGTGTGTGTGTGTGTGTGCGTGTGTGTGCGTGCATGTGTGTGCGTGTGTGTGCATGTGTGTGTGTGTGTGCATGTGTGAGTGTGTAAGTGAGGCAGCAAGATAGGAAGAGAGACTGAGAGAGTGCAAGAGGGGAGAAAGTAGGTACAAGACAAAAGAGACAGACAGGCATGAACACAAGCAAGCAAATATTCTTTGATAATTCATTAGCCCATATTCACCGCTTTTTGGTTCAACAAAATGATGAGTGAGCTTCACGCCACACACACAGCAGTGGGGCGTAGGGGGTGATGTTTCCGTCATGGCAGGGAAAAGAAAATGGGTCGGCTAGGAGCTGTCCATCTGAAGCGTGCTCAGTTGACCAGAGAGCTGTGTAATTAAAAGCCCTATTAGCCCTGTCGACTGAACTGAAGTTAACCCCAAACATAGTGGAGGGGCATGGCTCCCACATCAAGACCTGGCAACCAAACACCCTCCTCAGTGCGGCATGTAGCCTCCTCACCTACGAAGCCCAGCCTATAGCTCTCCTCAAGAAAGAGAGAGTAAGCCAGGAATTAAAGACATGTTAGAAGGTGTAGAGGGCCAGATAATTGAGTAGGGGTAGAAAATAATGAGATAGTGTCAGACAGTCTGTTCATTACTCCTCCTGCTGTTTTTTCTCTCTCTTTCTCTTATTTATTCCATATTATTTTGAAGGATCATATTCAATACAGCTCATGTGCTGGAGTCCAATGGTCCTTTTGAGCAGGTTTTTGGAGAAGATAATTTATTAAAATGACTTTTTACTCATTTTGTTTAATGTATGCACTTTAACAATTAATAACCCAAGCGCTGGAGATTTTCACTAAAGGCCATTAATTTGTATAAATCTGCCACCACTGACAGAGGAGATTTTTTAAACTGATCAGGAGAAAGTGAAATTATTCTCTCGCCTCAGGTTAAATATGACTTTCTTCAGGAATGCTGCTGGTCTCTACGCCTGCTTTCTGACCTTGTCATTGATCGTAGCGATCTGCCCCCATGTCTGCTGCTGCAAGGGGAAAACGTTATTTTCTGTTTGTTTCATTCCTTCACTTTTCTGGTGCTATCAGAAAGGCAAGCAGAACAGATGTGAAGACTCAAGGCCTTTTAAATAGCTCTGCTTTGTATCCCTACCAACCTCCCTGTCTGGCTGGCCCGGCCTAGGAAAGCATATGTAGACAGTCTGTTGTTGCTAGGAGTTTAATTGCAGAATGTGTGCGTATGTGTGTGTGTGTGTGTGTGTGTGTGTGTGTGTGTGTGTGTGTGTGTGTGTGTGTGTGTGTGTGTGTGTGTGTGTGTGTGTGTGTGTGTGTGTGTGTGTGTGTGTGTGTGTGTGTGTGTGTGTGTGCTTGTTCTGATTATTATTTTTGTCCAAAGCTGCACATTAAGTGAACACACATAACACTATCTAATGGCCTCCATGTCGGTCTATAGCCTAGGCTTTCTGCTCCTGTTTAAATAATTCATCCCAACAACACAACAGACCTTTTCTCTTGCCAGCGGCATGGACGTGGTGGCCAGATCATTGCCTGGTGGCCTTCATTCGTGACCATGTCCACCTTTGAACATTTCTAAAATAACAATCCTAATTGGGTTTAACCGTGTTTATTTAAAACATTACTCTCTTGTCTAAAAAGTGCTAGCCTCCGTTCGTGTCTCCATGCTGTCCCAGTCTAGTTGTTTATTAACAGACTTTATATTATATAGGGTGGAGTTGTCCTAGAACTACTCGTAGTTCATCTTATAGACCTATTTCTGAATGACGTCTATAATACACCAACGCAAGATTGACCCAGGAACCAACTCCTAATGTTGAAGATTGCTTATCAGAACCATCACGTACTTCTCAAAAACTTAAATACATGAGCGCCTCCTAGTATGGAAATTACACACTGGGCTCAATTAATTCATTAATGCGTTGACTCCAAATGTATTCCTCAAATCGTCCTTTTTCTCTGGCCCAGTCCTTCCTCCCTCTTTCCAGTGGTACTTTTAAGTTCAGAGACTGAGAGCATGTCTTCATTAGCTGCATTAACATTCACAGGCTGTAGTAAATTCTGACAGTGAAAAGGTCCCCGTAACCTTTAGTTGTGCAGAAATTTACTTCCCAAGAAAATTACAGCTGGCACTGTCTTAATTAATGCTGGCTTTCTATTCTGAAAACCCAGGGCTTGTCAGCTGGAGAAAAAAAGGGAGGAAGAGGGAAATGAGGAAGAGTGGGAGAAAAGAGAAACTCAAGACTAAACGGCTGGTTACAAGAAGGGGCCTTGAGATTGAAAATGGTGATAAATAAAGTAGGACGTTCAGATTTCACAATATTGCTCTGTTTGTTGCATTGTGGGGGATTGTGCTGCTGTAAGTAGATTCGGATCTAGACTCCCCCCCCCTCTCTCTTTTTGTCTTCCAAAGTGGTATAAAAATGGGAGCTTTTGTGAAAACTAATACATATTTTATCCCTGGCTATCTCCTGGGTGCACGTTGTTTGCCTGGGCTCAGTGAGGGAACACAGAATCCATCTTCACACGGACTACTGCTGCCACACCGATCGGGTCACGAACAGATGAGGATAATACCGACACCTTGCACCCCGAAAAAGCACAGGAAGGGAAGGAAGGAGGCAGGGCGGACCTGCTCGGGATGACTGAAGGGGGCCCACATGAGGTCTGCTTAAAGAGGATTTTATATGCTGAGATGCTGTTTCCATGGCTGGCTGAGACCCTTAGGGCTTGATCATTAAACGTCACCAGAGGGAGAATTTCTCTCCGGTCTTTTGTTTTTCCTCAGACACTAATTAGGGTTGTGACTCACAGCAGCGTTGATAGACAAATGTCAGAAGGCTCTCATCTCGGTTCATAATTGCCGAAATGAAAGCCGGGGGGAGACTGAGAGCGGTAGACAGCTCAGCTCACACGAATGGGTCTCCATCTGAAATCTAAAAGAAAAAGAAAATGGGTGTGAGGATCTTTGTGTCTTTCTCTCTACTGAACAACATTACAGGTGGGCCTGTGAGAGTAATCACTTGCATAAATGCACCAGAATAACGAGACAAGAATGTATGAACAAAACAGAAACTCCTACCCAGATAACTTCATGTTGATCTAAAAGTGGTAATTGTACTGAGAATGTGTGCCAGGCAAACAGCCATGGGTTCATCTTGGTAATTATTTTTTAACACTAGAGATTTTGGCAAACCAACGACAGGTAGTTAGGGCTTTATATTTGAACAAACGGTCAGCTGCCTACAGACCGAGCTGCGTGGTTGTTTTGTATTGTGTGACACCTTCATTAAAATGAACTCTGACCATTACACCACACATTTCCACATCGCCTAATTACAAAGCCCCGGCATCATTATTCAGCCTTCTAAAATGATGAGCGTGCAGCATGTCACAGACGGTTTTAAATAACCTCACAAGTTGTACAATCAAATAACTTTATCTCATTTACAAAGACCTCTCTCCCCTCATCGTTTTGGCGACTTCAAGCGACTTGCACACATTACTATTACTTCAGCATCACAATAAGGTATACCAATTATATCAACGAATCAAAACTATTAGGAGAAAGAGGGTATCTAAATTTCTCATGACAAGCCTGGAGTCAGCTTATTAAAATGGTTCTCTAATGAGCGTCTTCCTGCCAGTGTCTCTCTGCCTCTTCTCTCCTCTGGCACCATTCACTAACCTCAGAACCTTTGACAGCACTGTGGAGGCAGGCTTTCATAAAGAACTCAATGGCACTCGTTCAGTGGCGCAGTTGCCACAGCCTCTCTACGTTGTCAACGTGTCTCAGAGATCCACATAACAGCACGGAGGTCATTTATGTGTGAAAGACAAAAGAAAACATAGATCCCAGATCAGTCGTACATCTGTAGGAGCACTCATTAACATTTCTACTGTAAACTGGGATTCTTTGTTTTAAGGGCTTTGTAACGAGTGCCAATACAAATAGATTTCATATGATTTAATAAATAATAACATTTTACTGAGCTCTGGTTTAAAGTCACTCAGCCTATTGACAAAAGAGAACCAATTATAACAATTATGCCTTTCAATTCTATCTGTTGTTTCCCTTTGTTTATTCAGAGCAGGGCTATTTGGAATAGTTCATACACCCCTTTCCCTGCTTCTGTCCCCAGGATCGTGGTGTGTGAGCCTCCATGTTCCCCCTGTGATGATAAACGGCTGCTGATTCCATGATTCCAATTTGTAATTTTCTGAGTGCAGAGGTAGGACTGGGACAATTGATCAAATTGAGCAGCAACTTGAGCACCCCTCTTTCTCTCCCTCCCTCTTTCTTCTTCCCTGCCCAAATACCCTCTTTAAATATTTAACTAGATTTATGAATGGTCACCGTCTCCCATCTATTTATACCTCTTATATTGACAGGAAATACATTCATGGGCAGTCAGGAAGAGGAATTACACGTGGGTTTCCTGGAGTGAAACCACAGGTTTGATGAAGTGCAGATGGTGAACTGTAGATGACTGCCAATCAGAACAGGAGTGACGTTCAGACACTTTTCTCTTAATTTACTAATTAAATTAACCTAGTCTAGGCGATGATGTAATGTAGTGTAGTTCATTAATTAAAGGTCATAGCTAGATACATTATTTCAAATAATTGGGACCAAAATAGAATATCTTTCTTACGTAACATCTGCTAGGATGTGAATAAACCATAGTGCCATTTGGGAATAAACCATTGTAGCACTTTTTCCCCCCTTCAGTTATGATGTCTTGACTTGCATAGGCTCGGTTAGAATGATGTATTCATACATGTGAGTGAGGAGTCATTTGTTGAGCATGCATCTCCCTCTCAGAAAGCAGTGAGGTCAGCAGAACGCAGTGCCCCTGGGGGTCAGATCTGACACAGTCTCAGCGTTCATCAGCAGCAAACACTAGGCTTAGCACCAGCCAGAGACACCGCAGAGTTGCCACCGTTCTAGCCTCGGCTCTCTCAGGGGATGAGGCCCTTCGATCTGATTATTTGGGAAGGACAAAGTGCTTTTGTTGATGAAGAGCCACGCTGAAATCTGGGAGTTGAGAAATCAATGGGTTCCACGGGGCCCTGGAGCATTGATCACGGTGCACATTGACAATCCATGCCTTGGTTAGCTATGCGAGTGAATGAGGCGAAATGAGCCACTTGTGAAAGTTTTTATGCCACCTTGTTTTTTTCCTCGTCCTGTATGATTTGTATTGACAGGCCTGGCTCAGGCATGATTAATAATCTCCCGTTCTAAAGTTTGAGCTCCTGGCTGTGTGTCTGCTAGAGAGAAAAAAGACAAACAAAGTTTTCTGCCTCAGCCTCTGAGCTTGATACGTGCCTTGCGAACATCTCCGTTTTTTTAATTCCCTGTTTGGATCCTGTGTGAGTTTGAAAAAAAAAGAAGGTATTTCTGATAGTTTGCTGCAGAATCAATCGCTGGGCTCAGAGACACTCAAATCACTCAAATGAGGGTCTCTCATTATAGGGGGACATTGTTTGTCCAGGAAGCCTTTTCCTCGCACCTTGTTAGAGATGTCCAGTCCCCGTAATTGGATCCGTCTGTGTGAGTGGAGCCGGCATTGACAGACGCCTTCGACTGAGAGCCGCTTAAATGACAAATGTTCCCCTCGTTTTAAAGCTGACCGTTTAAAGGCATGACATCTCGTTATTATCCCGGAGACGGGTTTGAAGGCTTTGACGATCACACTGTTTAAATTCTATCTACCTTCCTCGAGCAGTCAGTGAGAATTCATTATATTAGGGGATGTTGGTGATATCCACCACACAGCTGGTTTCTATTTTAATTGAGAACATCTTCACCCATGTTAACACGAAAAACAAAACTTCTAACATTTTACAGGCACACTTATGGAATGTCCTCTGTAATTATCAATGATAGCAGGCTGACCTACATCCTTCTAAATTGGATGCAAATATTTGACTTTGTCAATTTGAAATAACAGTTATTCATCATGATTGAGGAAATCCTTGTACATTCCTTTTCAGGTAGGAAAGACATCTGCTGAAAGGTTCATCAGTCCAACACCAACATTCCAAACGCAGGTGACTGCTTTCCCGATTCCTCGTGTTGTTATTGTTTTCTGAAACGAGTCATGGTTTTGATGAACATAGCTGACAGTTTTGTTTAGATCTGACGTCATTGAATATGGTCTCGCAACACATGAGTCATGACATCTGCATTGCATTTTTCAACTTGTTTCCTGTACAGACAGAGTGCGTGCGTACGTACGTGGGCGGGTGTTTGTTCATGGTGGTGTGAGGTCAATAATTATAGTGACTGGACACCACATAGGATCTTCAGTAGGAGAGTTATATATGTACCAGGGCAGCGCTGGCCAGGACACAGCTACCAAAGGGGTGACTTTAATTCACTGATGCGTGGAGTAGGATGGGTGAGCAGGCACTAAAACCCAGACATTTCCATGGCGTGGATTTATTGGGAGTGAACCTGCTCATTTCCTGCCATCATTAGCTGATTAGGTGGCTGATGGCGGAGTAGAACCTGTCAGCTTGAGTGATCATGAGGAGTCAGCCAGTTCACAGTCAAAATAACTTGTTGTTTTTATCTCAATGGGAAAATGTGACTATGTAATTAGTAATTAGTCAACAGTGACTATCATATGGGCGTTTGCAAACTGTTCAATGTTTGTTTGCAAACGGCTATTAATGGATGAAAATAGCCGTGTGTAAAATCTCCTCGAAATGTCAGAACAATTCCGAACATCACGGACTCTAGTTTAACAAACCTAATGCAATGGTACATCTAAGTGGTGGTGGTAGATGTACAGGTTCAGGAGTGTGTCAGTAATATTTATTATATTTTCACAACCAAAGCTGGACAAAAATAATGTCCAATATACATTTTTAAAACTGTTGACTGTTTTGCTGCTCATGATATTTAATCAAACGTTTGGGATTAACATAAGGCTACTGTGTGCGCCGCCGCTGGCAAAATCAATGGCATAATCAATTGTGTTTCATCTAAGACCAGCTTTTGGTCAGTCTAAACTATCCCTATTGCGCTCACTGAAATTGGCATATAAGGACACACCTCAAATATTTACACCCTCCCACCAGCGCAAGCCAACTGATGTTAGACAGGTAAAAATCTGAACCTGACGTAAGGTCTGGAAAATGCCATTGCACTAGTGTTTACAGGACAAAATTAAACTAAAGTTTGACACTTACCCCCAGCATAAAATAGAGCCCTTTAAGTGACATGATTTGGTTTTGCTGCTGTTTGTTGCTTTGTGGTCTTGCTCTGTGATGTTGTCCACTTTGTTGTTGAGTTGTACTTTTAGAACTGCACACTCATGTTTTAAAGTGATGAGATGTCTTCCCGCAGGCCATCTATCTTGTTTCCCTCCTGGAAGGTTCTTCCTGTGCACAGACTGATTTAACACCAGCTGGGTCAAAACTCACTGTTTCCTGTGAGAGGTGGAAGTGGAAAGGGCACACAGGAACAGAGTAGGTATGCAACAGGGTGGTGTGTTTGTGTGTTTCCAGAGAGGGACGGTCTATGTGGATGTGTGTGTGAAGGACTGTGTCTTGCAGTAAGTGTCTGAGGCAAAACAATTAGGGATGTTGGATTTCAGATGCGGTTGGATTCTATAATTATCTATTGGGAATTTTCTTTACTATTTTTGTCTCGTCAGACTTTTCCATAAAGGAAGAAACACGGCAACTTTTATTGTTATAACCATGCGGTGTAAGGTCTAGGACCTTACATCTGTACATTCATTGTTATGATTGAGCCATATTGTATTAATAAATCCCACATTTCTCTCCACAACACTGACCCGATACAATATGATATTCCACGTGGATAGCCAAAGCTGCGTACATACATTTGGCATTCGGTGTTTCATTTCATTCTGATTCAAATGCAATAAAAAAAATATATGATTCTTTAATACAGAGAACCTGCAAAACCCTCCATGTTGAATCCCTTTCCCTCCCCCCTTTTCCTACATCTTCAGCAGACCAGAGGTAATTCCGGTGAACGCTCCTTGTTGTTGCTATTATCTGCTTTATTGAACACAGCTTCCTGTTTCCATGGCCATTTACATAAACAGTGAAGAGTACATGTTAAAGAAGCAGCAAATGACTCATGACTGGTGGCCCCTGGGTCCCTCCTCCCCTTCCACCTCCTACCTCTTCCTCCCCCCTAAGAAAGGGTGCTATCCCCCTTCCTCTCTACCTCTGCATTGCAAACTCTTACATTCAATTGTGATAGATGAACAACGGAGGCCATTCATACAAATCAATGACTTTAGTGTATGTGTCATTAGCCTGAGAGATGCAGGCAGCGGTCAGTGCTATAAATCAAGCGATGATCAGCCTGTCTGCGATCCTGCGTGCAGCTGCGCAACTGCATGCATTACAGAGGAGCGGCGGAAATACGAGAAAAGATTGGAGAATGGTTAATATGTCTAAAAGGAGATACTTACCTGCTACAACCTTTTAGGCAGAACCAGGGTCAGACAGTGAGTTGGCTGCCCCATACAGTATATGAATCAACCATACACCAGGCCACCTAGTCAAACTAGAAGCCCAATGCCAACACCATCATCAGAAAGCCAGCCATCTAGAAACCCTAAGAGACAAGAGTCAATATGAGAGTCCTGAATGTCCGCCTCTCCTCCTCCTATACCACGATGGGGGAAATCATTTCCAACATTCACTAGAGAATATATGATTTAATAGTGGTCTAATATAGGAAAACGGTTGCAGATAGAACGTCAACAACATAGACCCTGAGAATACCGCATCCAATTTGCCCTAAAATGGTAGCATAATTGACATGAATCCATTAATTTAGGATTCAGGAAATTGAGAACGGTTTGGCCTGTGAGGGTCAATTCTGAAGTGTGTGTGCCTATGTATGAAAATATGGTAAATATAATGTGTGTGTGGATCATAGTCAAAATAAAAGCCTACCGAACTAATTTTTATAAATGAATGGAGAGAAAAATAGGGAGAGAAAAATAAACATTTCAGAGAGCTTAATTTGTCTACAATTTTGACAAACAGTTTTGGAATATCTATAATACAGTAGTTAATGTGGGGGCATTCTGCCAGAATTGGCATATTATGATTTCAACAAAGGTTTACATTGAACTACAGCCAGCCAGTTGTTTTACAGAGAACTAGAATAACAAAACAATTTAATTTCAAATGGCCCAACAGAGTTCGTCATCAGATTAATACAATCAAAGTATTTTGTGGACATTTTCATAATTGGCTAATAAAGTTGTTTGAAGAGCATCTGCTTCTAAAAAAAACACTACTCATTTAGAAGACAGACTATGTGGCATCAATATGAGTCAGAAACATTGATTCTACTATCAAAATTGACTACATCATGTAAATAAGTGTTTTTTGGTCATACATTCAGTCTCGTCCATAACAGAGTTTTGTGAGACTTGTGGTTGTGACTGCATCACAACGTAAATGAAGATTGGATTTGTTTCAATCCTGCCCACATGCACACAGCTGGCAGCACACACGTAATCATCAATTGTAGAAATGTTCATGCAAATATTGAGAGCATTTAATGAGAAAACTAAAATAACATGAAAATAATGTCTCATTTACATTGTGTAATTTATTGATGGTCCTTAACTAGCCCCGTAGATAGGCTATCCAAAGTCAAACCAACTTTGCCACGTGCACACACCAGGCTGGCTGAAGCTAATTAACAAAATAATTTGGCTAACTCTTCCCACCTGCGAACACACACAAGAGACACCCACTTTTAAACCACACCCCCCGAAACCAACTCACATTTGAATTCAGTCATGGCTGCTAGCATTACTTAATGAACCAAATCTACAACGAGGCCAAGTCTTGAAGTGCAGTCGCCCTTTAAGGTAAGTATTCCAAATTATTGGGACAACAGGGTCAGCTGAGGATCTGAGCGGGCTCAAGGCGAAAGAGTAGACGTTGTGACCTGGCAACCCATGACCTGGCAACCCTAGTTCTCACACTGCATCACTACAGAAACCCGTTCTACAACAGTACCACACTTACTGCAAGAGGCAGTGCAGCAGGAAATTCACCCTGGGGCATAATGCAGTCCTAACACCCTCATTAAAAACTTGCAGAATCCGTTGAAATGTGCAATGAATTATAGTAATGTGCATTTTTCCCTTGGTCATATAGCAAGTGAACAATTATTAGCAAATTATACTATACTATTATTTAGAGTATTACATACAGTACTGGCCTCCCACATTTCACCCCAAACCAATAGCAAGTATCAAACAACATGATAAAGCCCTTGTATAACAGGTCAAGTGAAGTTGGATTTCATACTACTGTTTAGAACTAGAAGGCAAATTTTTGCATTTCAAACAACTCCTTTTGCATTTCCTTAATGTAAATGTATAAACAAAATATTGTTTACTTCAGTCCAATTGTAAAAAAAACAAGCTGTGCACAAAAACTAGCCAAGGACATCCCAGGGGATAGTCTCTGCATTTGATCTAAAGAAATTAAAAATAATTATCTATTTATAGACAATGAAATACAAATGTTTCATCCCAGTTTGTTTTACAATTCTCCATACAATACAATTAACAAAAAAAAGTCTAAGATGTTGTCTTTTGTTTGAAATGAAGAGAAAAATCATGAATTTTGATATCTGGCCATAATATGATCTCTGTAGACTAACAAAGGGATGTTGATCAGTGTCTAAAAATGAATTTGGAAACATCAGGGTGCATTAAAACACCATAACCTCTTTAAATGTACCAATACCTTGTTTAATGTTTATACAGTGTTCCTGATCGGTGTCTCTTCTGAGCTCCAGCCACACTGTGCAACCTGCTCTCTCCTCTGAGTGGGATCTGAGGCCTACAGCCTAGTGCTCTCATGATGTATGGCCATTGACACCATTAGACAAAGGTATTATTAGCAGATTAGGCTGAGCAGGGACAGGGCCGATCTCCTAAAGAGCTCCAGCATTGAAATAACCCAGAGGCACCGTGAACCTTCCAATTACAGCACGCTCAGCCCTGCACACCCAGTATGTCACGGATAAAAGCGAATAAATATTTTTGAAATTATCTGCATTATACTGTAAAATACAGGGGTCCACTGGGGCCATGGCTGCCCCCTGCGCTCTTGGCTGGGGCTCTTGGCTAGTGCTCTGGGGACTGGGAGCTCTGGGAGGGTTGAAGAGAAAACCACAGAAAGACCCTGAAAAAACTGAAAAAAAGCAGGGGGAAGCAATATAGAGGGTCGGAAATTACAGAGACCTTATGACTTTGAGAAAGAATAAGAGGGAAAGAGAAAGGAGAGACCGAGAGAGAGGGAGCGAGAGAAATATAGAGAGAGATGCAGAGAGAAGAGAGAGACTAGCGTAGACTGGGGGATTGTCTGTTTTATGAAGCTCCTCTGACTACCTGCCTGATTCTCCCTTCTCTTGTTTTGCTTTTATCCTTTTAGTCTTGAAGGAGCCTAATTAGCCACTGCAGAGGCCCTCTCTCTCCTTGCCCTTAAATCAGTAATTGGTTTCAGTGCTGAGACTGTCAGGAAATTAACACATCACACCGTGACAGCTGTTCATTTTTTCCCTCTTATTTGTCATGTGAATCGCCACTGATTTGCCAGAGAGCATAACAAATGAGTGGTCTGTAATCATTGGCCACTCACTGGTAAGTAACTGTCTTCCTCTCCCATAAAGTGTGTGTGTGTGTGTGTGTGTGTGTGTGTGTGTGTGTGTATGCCTATTTGTACTGAAACAATGTGCACACACTGGCTTTAGTTCTAGTTGAGTTCCTGTTCACAAACCCATTAAAGACTAGGCCTACATCACAAAGACATACATGCATTCTTGTATCTCTTCATTCAGCTCATTCTGAGTCAATCCTGTTGATAGATTAGAGCAGTATTGATTGGAGGATTAGCCTGACCACTAAGTCACTGATAACATGGTCATTAAAACATATGATAGCAATCAGATTAGGCTTGGGGTCAGCTCAAGGTTACAGACCATGTTCCCTGAAAAGTGACTCAAGTATCCTACTAGTCTAGTTAGCAACCAGCTTGCAGGTTGGATTTCAAGTGTATTGATTAGTTCAGCAAATTAGTGATTACCAACTACACTGAGTAGTTAAGCGTTTGTCTTCAGTTTCTCGCCGTGCTGAAGTCGTGGGGAGAGAGATAAAGGTGTGTCTAAGACATCTATAAATCCCTCAAAAACTACAGCCGGATAAAGGCCCAATTAACCTTTTCAGAGTCTCCCCCGTCAGCGGAATTTCCTACACTTTTATGAAATGAACTTCCCTTGTCTTTTCTCTCAACTGAATGTGCTACATACAGTGCCTTCAGAAAGTATTCATACCATTTGACTTTTTTCACATTTTGTTGTGTTACAGCCTGAATTTGTATGTAAAATGGATTACATTGAGATTTTTTGTGACTGGCCTACGCACAATACCAGATAATGTCAAAGTAGAATTATGTTTTTGCGTTATTTTTTAAAACAAAGGAATTTAAAAGGAAAAGCTGAAATGTCTTGAGTCAATAAGTATTCAACCCCTTTGTTATGGCAAGCCTAAATAAGTTCAGGAGTAAAAATGTGCTTAACAAGTCACATAATACGTTGCATGGACTTAACATGTTTTTTTATGACTACTACCCACACATACAACTTCCTGTAAGGTCCCTCAGTCGAGCAGTGAATTTTAAACACAGATTCAACGACAAAGACCAGGGAGGTTTTCCAGTGCCAAAAAAAGAAGGGCACCTATTGGTAGATGGGAAGAAAAAAAAAGCAGACATGGGGAATATCCCTTTGAGCATGGTGAAGTTATTAAATATACTTTGAAGGGTGTATCAATACACTCAGTCACTACAAAGATAGAGCTGTCTTTCCTAACTCAGTTGCCAAAGAGGAAGGAAACCGCTCAGAGATTTCACCATGAGGACAATGGTGACTTTAAAAGAATTACAGAGTTCAATTGCTGTGATAGGAGAAAACTGAGGATCGATCAATAACATTACTAACCTAATTGACAGAGTGAGAAGAAGGAAACTTGTACAGAATACAAATATTAAAAAACATGCATCCTGTTTGCAACAAGGCACTAAAGTAATACAGCAAAAAACGTGGCAAAGCAATAAACTTATTTTCCTGAATACAAAGTGTTATTTTCGGGGCAAATCCAATACAACACATTACTGCGTACCACCATGCATATTTTCAAGAACAGTGGTGGCTGCATCATGTTATGGGGATGCTTGTAATCATTAAGGACTGGGGAGTTTTTCAGGATAAAAAAGAAATTGCATGGAGCTAAACACAGGCAAAATCCTAGTGGAAAACCAGGTTCAGTCTGCTTTTCTCTGGGAGATGAATTCCCCTTTCAGCAGGAAAAATTGTCATGACCGTCATCTAGGTGGAAATGACCAGACCAAGGTGCAGCGTGGTAAGTGTACATTTTATTTTATTTAGAATGTCGCCAACAAAACAAGAAACAAAGAAACGACCGTGAAGCTTACTAGGGCTATAGTGCCACTAACAAAGTCAACTACCCACAAACTACCCCCCCCCCCAAAGGTGCGGACTCCGGCCGCAAAACCTGACTCTATAAGGGAGGGTCCGGGTGGGCATCTATTCACGGTGGCGGCTCCGGTGCGGGACGTAGACCCCGCTCCACCTCTGGCTCCCCCGACTTTGGTGGCGCCTCTGGTGCTGGGACCCTCGCTGCAGGCCCCAGACTGGGGACCCTCGCTGCAGGCCCCGGACTGGGGACAGTCGCTGCAGGCCCCGGACTGGGGACCGTCGCTGGAGGCTCCGGACTGGGGACCGTCGCTGGAGGCTCCGGACTGGGGACCGTCGCTGGAGGCTCTGGACTGGCCCATGGAGCAGGCACAAGATGAACCGGGCTGTGGGGGAGTACTGGAGATCTGGTGCTTCTCCTTGGCACCACTCTTCCAGGCTGAATGCCCACTTTGGCCCGGCACCTCCAGAGCGCAGGCACAGGTCGAACCGGGCTGTGGGGAGCACTGGAGATCTGGTGCTTAGAACTTGTACCGCTCCTCTTGGCTGAATGCCCACTTTAGCCCGAAGACACAGTGCGCAGAGCCGGCGCAGGACTCACCGGGCTGTGGAGGCGCACTGGAGGTCTGGAACGTAGAGCTGGCACAAGACATGCAGGGCTGGGGAGGCGCACAGGAGGCCTGGTGCGTGGGGCTGGCACAGTCTTCACCAGACGGCTAGCACGCACCTCATGACGAGTATGGAGAGCTGACTCAGGTGACATTAACCTGAGGACACGCTCCATAGGGCGAATGTCGTGCCTCATGCACCAACACAGCAGCTCTCTCCTAACACTCTCCTCCAATCTCCCCATCAACCCCTTAACTGTCTCTGCTTCACTCCCCTCCAAGTTCACCTTCTTCTCCCCAACTGGCTCTGGTTCCAACCTCGGCTCCGCCGACCGTCCCGTGGGCCCCCCCCCCCCCCCCCCCCCAAAAATGTTTGGGGCTGCCTCTCCTGGCCACGCTGCTTGGTCCTTTGGCGGTGGGTAGTTCTGTCACGGCCGTCGTCTAGGTGGAAATGACCAGACCAAGGTGCAGCGTGGTGAGCGTACATTTTATTTTATTTAGAATGTCACCAACAAAACAAGAAACAAAGAAATGACCGTGAAGCTTACTAGGGCTATAGTGCCACTAACAAAGTCAACTACCCACAAACACCAAAGGAGAAAAGGCTGCCTAAGTATGATTCCCAATCAGAGACAACGATAGACAGCTGTCCCTGATTGAGAACTATACCCGGCCAAAACATAGAAATACAAAACATAGAAATAAAGAAACTAGAATGCCCGCCCTAGTCACACAACAATAGCCTAAAACACAGTGGGCGAGTCACAGTTTTGACTTAAATGTGCTTGAAAATCTATGGCAAGACTTGAAAATGGTTGTTTAGCAATGATCAACAACAACATCTAACAGAGCTTGAATATTTTTTAAAGAATAATGGGCAAGTATTGTACAATCCAGGTATGCGAGACTTGCCCAGAAATACTAACAGCTGTAATTGCTGCTAAAAGTAATTCTAACATGGATTGATTTAGGGGTGTGAATACTTATGTAAATTATTTCATTTTCAAAAAATGTGCTAACATTTCTAAAAACATGTTTTCATTATGGGGTATTGTGTGTAGATTGGAGCTAAAAAAATGTAATCCATTTTGAATTCAGGCTGCAAGACAACAAAATGTGGAATAAGTCAAGGGGTGTGAATACTTTCTGAAGGCACTGTATCACTGCGAGATGCCCTGACCCTTTACACAACTTTGATTCTTTCAAACATATAAAAACAGATTTCATTCCACTGATGTGATTTTCTACTATTTCTCTCTTCTATTCATCCTCTTCTTTTCTTGGTGACCGTATATAATGGGGGGGGAGTGAAGGACACGAGGCAGCATTAGGTTCAGTGGGTTAGGATCCTAGTAGAAGGGCCAGAAGGTCAGGGGCGTCTGCACATGAGTACTTTTAGAGGTATCCTGAGGGTTGGGGATGATTCAGCACCCAGCGGTCATGCAGCACCCAGGGGTCATGCAGCACCCAGGGGTCATGCAGCACCCAGGGGTCATGCAGCACCCAGGGGTCATGCAGCACCCAGGGGTCATGCAGCACCCAGCGGTCATGCAGCACCCAGGGGTCATGCAGCACCCAGGGGTCATGCAGCACCCAGCGGTCATGCAGCACCCAGGGGTCATGCAGCACCCAGGGGTCATGCAGCACCCAGGGGTCATGCAGCACCCAGGCTCTCTGGCACTGGGAGACTTGTCCCCATCGCAGCTCCGACACGGAGAGTCCATCACCTGGTTTGTCTGTGTGAAAGGTGCTGTGGTCTCATTGTGTCGATGCGTGTCTCTTCATCAATGACTTGTACTCTCATAGTCCACCTCTTTACTTTCTGCCATTCACTGCTGCATCCTCATTTCTACAGGTGTGAACCAAAATATTATATTATATATACGGGATGTTATATTTAGAGCAAAAATGTACAAACACTGTAATTAAAGATATTTTCTCCAAAGGAAGTAACTACAGTTTAGTTGTTTTGATTCCTAAATTCACACAACAACAGTCTAAAAGTAGAACATTGATTTATTGAGTTACAAACAATATTTTGGGCATTTACATTCTAATTGAAGGCCTTCAGAACAGAACATTGTATTTCTACCGGACTTACTGAGTGACAGCAGACAGGAGCTAAGACCATGAAATGTAACATGTCCAATAAAGTCACCAAAGAAAAGGAAAGATAGTGTCTAGAGGAGCCAATGTCAACTCACATGAGTCAAGTAGTTGAGCGTCTAAACCGTGTGTGGATGCAAGGACAAACAAATGAAAAAAAAGCAAAGAAAAAGCTGTCATTCAGAAAATATATCCACCTGTATAAACTGTTCCCTTAGGTCCTGGGTGTGTCTTTCAGTGTGTGTGTATAGTAGTATAGTAGACTCACTCCATCTGAACACTGTCAGTGAATAGAAATGGTTTATTTGGTCCTTGCTTATGTGTGTGTGTGTGTGTGTGTGTGTGTGTGTGTGTGTGTGTGTGTGTGTGTGTGTGTGTGTGTGTGTGTGTGTGTGTGTGTGTGTGTGTGTGTGTGTGTGTGTGTGTGTGTGCGTGTGTGCGTGTGTGCGTGTGTGCGTGTGTGTGTGTGTGACTGACAACCCGAGGGTACAAATACAGTTATACTAAAAAGAGAGGAGAGACACCGTGTGATATTTCTTGATTTTGACAAGCGCCCTGCCAAGGTGAAATTGTGTCTGATGCGCATCTGAGGCGCGCCTCTCCCGTTGCCTCATACATGAAGTTAGTGTTGTTTTCTACCTCATCTCTTTTCAAATGTGGCGGAAGGCTGAGGAGAGGTGGGCTCTTGCGCCTCCGTGTTTTGCGAAATTGGACTGCCTCTCCCCATTATTGTAAACATCATCCCGCCGACAAGCCTGCCGGTCGCTGTGGCGTTGGACGGGGCTGCCTTGGATATATCTGCTAAAACACATCCATTAGGTGCAAACAATTTTTGATTTACATGTTCAGACTTTTTAAAACTGTCACATCCACTGCCGTTGTTGGGATCAGCTTGGCCGTGTCGTGGAGAGAGCAGTGGCTGTTTTTTTTTCTCTCTCTTCCTCCAGAAAGGAAGGTTTGTCTCTTTCACCACTGGCCACATAGCACCAGGCAACCTCTGTGGCTCGATAAACAACACTCCTCCAATCGCTCGCTGCAATGTCTACCTCATTACGCTATATGCAGAACTTAATGACCTTAACGTCAGTGCAGTCTGACTTCATCTGTCACACATGCAATTAATTTGATCCAAACCATGGATTGTGGCAGACCATTTAAAGTTTTAAAGTCATTTATATGGAGGAAGATAAAGCATGTGACACAAATACAGTATCATATATATAAAAAAAGAAGCTCATTATGGGAGAGGGAAAAAAGTGAGAGGTCTAATACTTGTCTTTGTAATTAACAGGAGTTGCTACCGCTTTTAAAACAAGGAAAGTGATTCCGTATTCTTAACTTTCTCTCTCTCTCAAGGGTTAGGATATAATGTAAGGTTTAAAGGTTATTAAAAGGTTTTTTCAAGATATTTCCCATGTATAAAACAAACATTATATGTTGTTTTAACAAAACAGAATAATATTGAAGGTCAAGAATGTATATCAATGCAATATGTCTATGAAATGCTCTAATTTAACTCATGAATTATATTTCATGTTATCAGACATACATGAATGGTCACATATAGTGACTAACTAGTGAACTACAGTAAATGAAAGTCTGAAAGACCAAAACAATGGTTTTGTGAAATATCTTTTATTTTATATACAAATATTTCCTAAGACTTACGAGCTTTTAAGATTCAAAGATTTCTGCACTAGATTTTTACACTCTGACATTACACAAATATGCTTTTTGTATTGAACAATTTTACAGAAGTAGCTCCCATCCTCCATAGCATCACTTATCCCAAAGCCTGTGGATGAGCTGGAAGGTGCTACTTCGTCTTCACTTGTAAAGATTTTATGAATCAGAGCAATTTCATAAAAGTCCCATTGTATGTGGATCTACTGATGTTATGGCTTATGCTACAAATATATATCATAGGTGTGAATGTCGCCAGTGGCTAGAATCATAAAGAATGGAGGAGCTGTAATATGGATTGTGTATGGAGGGTGTCTGCACCGAATGACAATATGGGTTATTTTATGTCTGTCTCTTATGGCATGACTATATAAAGATACTCATTAATGGATTATGTACTTACTGTATTAGATAGATATTTTTAATAGACATTTTGGGCTGAATTCTGCAATTCCGCAGAAATACCTTCCTCTGAAAGACAAAAACATTGCATATAGTTTAGTCATATTAATATCTGAGGATATACGTTTTTATTTTTGTATTTTATTTAACTAGGCAAGAGACAAAGAGATAGTTGCTAAAACAAGTGCTAAAATGTATACATGATTTATTCAATTTTTTTGTGTTGCCTGAAGTGTTTTGTGTGTGTATGTTTACATTTTTTTTTAATTCAATGGTGAGTTAACAGTTAATTACATTACAATATATAGGCCTACAATTATATTGTATTGTACCGAATGAGGCAAGCAATATATTCACTGTTTCAAAAAAAGCAGTACATTGAAGAGAACAAAAGTAATCTTTAAGTACATATTATGTCGACTATTACAGCATTTCAAAAATCTATGATTGCAGTCTTTTTGCTAAATAAGAGTATATTACACCATTCATCAACCGTGGATGAGCTGGTGACTTGCCTTCCCAGTTTCATTCATCATGATTATGGTGAAGATCATTCCTAGTTTGTGTCTTAGGTCAAGCCACCGCCACTACCTCATCTAACTGTGTACCAGTCTTCAGTGGATCTGTTCTGCTCCTCTCCACGTCAGCCCTGACTGACACACAACACGTGTGCTTTCATTTCCCACAATATGCTCTCGTCCTTTCATTTAATCAAGCTGCTGTACTGTTTGATAGTACAACAACAAAAATACAACCCTCCGTGCATCTCTTGCGAGGGGTGGTTGGAAGGCGGAGAATGTCAACATCAAGGTCTCCCGTGAAGTCACATGGTGAGGGAATTGTTGTTATCGGAGTTCAGAGGATACTCAGGGCCAGATGTGAGAGGATGCAGGAGGATCTGTCTGGAACAAATTAATGGATCGATTGTATTTGCTGTTTTTGTTTCATTATTTTCCATTCATAAAAGTAGACCTGCTATCGTTGCTATACAAGGTCTATATTTTGTTGGTGCTTATCAGTGTATTGATCCGAAGTGATGTTATTGAATGTCCACCATGTGTCATGCTGTCCCCCTCCCCTATCTTCCCCATCACAAGACTAAGAGAAAAACATGGGCAGCACTGTGTCGTCAGTGCCCATGCCAAAGTGTTTACTATGCACATCATCTCTGATACTCATCTACTGTCCTGAGATCAGCCCTTCTGCCCTTATATCTGGTTTACATTGCATCATTTTAAATAAGAAATTCTGGCTTTGGGCAGCTTACACCTAACCCCCATCCAAAACTCAATATAGGCACACACACACACACACACACACACACACACACACACACACACACACACACACACACACACACACACACACACACACACACACATTAACATGTACGCATGCACGCATGCACGCACACACGCACACACACACACACACACACACACCAGCCCCCACCTCGCATCTCACTTAAGACGGATTGGGCTGTTGCTAATTAGAGGGATATGAGTACAGCCTGGTGTCTGGATTAATCTGGCCCAATCTCCATCTCACAATGTTCAGTAATGCCTGTCATTACCACCACACTATAGCACACACTATACCTTTCCCTATTACAAATCTCTCTCTGTGTCTCTCTCTGTGTCTCTCTTTCTCTCGCTCGCTTTCTCTCTAATTATCAACTCCTTACAGGTTGGTGCCTTTGTCTCATTGACTGTCTACTCGGTTTATGCGACAACAGGAGCATTGGCATCCGACTGGTGTGGGTGTTGCTGACAGATTCTGGTCCAGTTTGGCCCGGCTCAGCTCAGCAGGTTCTGTCCACAGAGATGGTGACTTGAGGACAAAGACTACCGGGCCTAGTCACAGCTGACCACATACATTGCACATCTTAAGTATTCACTCTCTTTGGATTTCTTCACATTTTATTGTGTTACAAAGTGGTTCAAATGGATTCAATTGTCATTTGTTTGTTAAAAAAAATCTACACAAAACACTCTCTGATGTAAAATTACATGAATAATTCTGAAAAAGACATTTCATTTAATGAAAATAAAAAACGAATATGATTAGATAAGTATGCCAATACATGTTAGAAACATATTTGGCAGCGATTATAGCTGTGAGTCTTTTAGGGCATGTCTATTAAGGTTTTGCACACCTGTGCCATATTTGCCCATTATTCTTTAAAAAATTCTTCAAGCTCTGTCAAGTTGGATGTTGATCCTTGCTAGACAGACATTTTCAAGTCTTGCCATAGATTTTCAAGCATATTTAAGTCAAAACTGTAACTAGGCCACTCAGGTACATTCATAGTCGTCTTGGTAAGTAACTGCAGTGTAGAGTTGGCCTTGTGCTTTAGGTTATTGTCCTGCTAACAGATTCATTTGTCTCCTAGTGTCTGGTTTAAAAGCAGACTGAACCAGGTTTTCCTGTAGGATTTTGCCTGTGGTCAGCTCCATTCTGTTTATTTTTATCCTGAAAAACTCCCTTGCCAATGACAAGCCTACCCATAACATGATGCAGCCACCACAATGCTTGAAAATATGGAGAGTAGTATTCCGTATAAATTGTTTAGTGCCTTGTTGCAAACATGATGCATGTTCTGCCATTTTTATTCTGTACAAACGTCTTTCTTTTCACTGACATTTGGGTTAGTATGGTGAAGTAACTACAACGTTGCTATCCATGCTCATTTTTCTATAAAATCACAGCCATTAACTATGTTACTGTTTTAAAATCACCATTGGCCTCGTGGTGAAATCCCTGGAGTGAGTGGGGAATATGATGATGATGATGATGATGATGATGATGATGATGATGATGATGAAAAAACTAAACATTTGGGAGGCATTGGAAAAGCCCCCTGGTCTTTGTGGTTGAATCTGTGCTTGAAATGCACTACTCGATGGAGGGACCTTACTGATAATTGTATGTGTGAGGTACAGAGATGTGGTAGTCATTCCAAAATCATGTTAACCCCTATTGCACACAGAGTGAGTCCATGATACGTATTATATTATATTATTAGACTCCTGAACGTATTTAGACTGGACATAACAGAGGGGGTGAAAAGTAATTTAACCAAGACATTTTAGTTATTTTTTAAATATAATTTGTAAAAATGTATATCATTTTCTATTCCCTTTGGCATAATGAGGTATATCTAAATTACATACATTTTTATCCCACTTTGTAATGCAACAAACTGTGAAAAAATCCAAATGGGGTGAATACTTGTGATATGCACTGTATAATGTCATATACTATTTAACGTATCCTGTAAGTATGGTACATCATATTTGACCGCAAACACATTCATTAGTCCAAAATAATAATTTGACTTATCTAATTCATTACTGTCTTTCTTTAAAAAAAATTACACAACGACATATATATATATATTTTTTACAAATAAAAACAGAAATATTGTCAATACAACACATATATCATTTGTGTATGTAGGCCTACTCTTGTCTATATACAATATTCATTGGCTCGAGGGCAGTCTTACAGAATAAGCCTCAGAAAATCATTGAACATTATGTACCACTGTATCAATCAACTCCTTTTCCATCTACCCTGCATGAAGGAGTATGAAGGGGATATGTCTCTCAAATCTACTCCTCACCAAAAGGCTGCTATGCTGTCTTCAATCTGCAATGGAAAATTAACCTCTGTTTAATCTAAGAGGGCTTCGATGAAGAGCCTGTGACAATGCGAGAGTTCAAATCCTGTGTGTCGTTCAATTATATTTCCTTGTTTCGGCTGTCCTTGAAGGGAAGCCCTCGCTCTTCCAGCTCTCTCCACATTATCCCGCTCGGTAATGAATGGCAACGCGAGACTCGGAGCACAGAGCAGAGGCGGGAAACTTGTGTGTGTGTGTGTGTGTGTGTGTGTGTGTGTGTGTGTGTGTGTGTGTGTGTGTGTGTGTGTGTGTGTGTGTGTGTGTGTGTGTGTGTGTGAGAAAGAGAATGATGCTTTGCCGTCTGTTGGGCAAAATTACTTTATTTTTGATGTAGAGGCTGCTGAGGGTTGCCAGTGTGTAAAGGAGGATTTGAAATTGTCTAATGCTGATTGTGATTGCTAAGCAGAGTCAGCCCATTATATCATTGAATCTTTGTTAAGCAGCCCTTGAGAGCGGCTGACAGCATAATTAATCTTACCTTATGAACAAAGGAACCAACTCAATAGTACTGAGGACGCTTATTAAAAATACTAAACACACTCTCCATTTAAAGGATAGCCTTTTTGAACTTGTAGGAGAGGTGTCTATCTTTTGGTTTTTGTTTTTTCCGTCTGGAGGTGAAATGATATGAGTGGGGGAGGGATTGTTGTATGGCAGAATGAATCATCACGTGCGACAATAAAACATATCGAACAATAATGCTGTGCGTGATAAAGCAGAGCAAATTATTTTAATTAAAAATGCTTTGAATGTATCTATTTCATCCAGTGCGTTGGTTAATGAGGGTCCGATGAAAGGTGCATATATACACATTCTCATTCCTCTCAACAATTACCCAATTTATTGAATGTCATTTAAATACATATTGTGTAAATTGATAGTTTTCACCTCTTGAAATCAGACTACTGAAAACACATTATCTGAGCAATGACACTAATTATAGAGGTAGTACTATCCCATATCATTACTATGGATGTCATGAGTGAGTGGACAATGTATAGGCTGACCAAAACACTATACATTTTTGCAATCATGTCCAGGAAGTGAGTATGTTATGGAGCATGGTGTCTTTACATAGAGAGTTTGTGAATGTTGATACTGCAGTTGTTTTTAGCCTGGCAAGGACGACATCAGGCACTGTGATATCTATGCCACATGCCATAAGAAGCCCAATGAACTTCAGGTCCAAGAGGGATGCATTAGCATTAGCATTAAACAAAGAAAGCCAGCTAACAGGTCAAGGTTTGCCTGGCTGTTTCACAGCAGAGAGGTGGTTGTGCTGCTTTGAGGCTCCTACAGCTCCTACTGCCCCTCCTCCTGGTCCACGAGAGAACCAGCCCCAGCCACTTAGTCCACTAGGACCTCTTAAACACCACTTTTCTGGGGTTGGAGTGGGCTGGGCCAGGAGGCCCAGAGGGTGGAGAAGATTAATTTAGCAGAAACACAAGCTCAGGAGAAACACACGAGCCAACGAGATCAGACTTGCAACCGCAAAATCATTTTAATATATTCCCTGTGCTACTTGTGAATATTAATAAAATATGCATTATTAATTTTGCCTTTGGCATGGCAAGATATACTAGTTTTAATTAGTGTACTGTACTCTTCTACAATTAAAAAATAATTGATGTCCATATACGACGGCGTTTTCAGTGATCGCCTTTATTGTTGTTGTCAACAAAGTCTGCGGTAAGATGCTCGCCTTCCTGCTTTCTTGTCCACACTGCATTGATGGTACTTTCTCGGGTCAACCCGTCGACAATCATTTACATAAAGAACAACATAAATGCTACATAATGAGACATTTTCAAGGATGCACATAACAGACACACACTCTTAGAAAAAGGGGTTCCAAAAAGGTTCTTCAGCTGTCCCCATAGGAGAACCCTTTTTGGTTCCAGGTAGAACCCGTTTTGGTTCCAGGTAGAACCCTTTGTGGAAAGGGTTCTACATGGAACCAAAATGGGCTCTTCAAAGGGTTGTCTTATGGGGACAGCCGAAGAACCCTTTTAGGTTCTAGACAGCACCTTTTTTTCTAAGAGCGTACAGAATATTGTGATGATGAGAAACGGCCTATATATATGTACAACAACAGGACCGCCACAAGGATAATGAATCACACTTGTGATCTTACAGGGCTAATATATTGTCAATACAGTATGGTAAATCATTGATAATTATAAAATGTGTATACTACATATAATTATCTGTATGCAGTCTTTTACATCAACACAAAAACATTACGTACATCTAGTTGGTGTTCTACACAGCATGTGTTGCACAGGAGGTTGGTGGCACCTTAATTGGGGAGGACGGGCTCGTGGTAATGGCTGGAGCGGAATCGGTGGAACGGTATCAAATGCATCAAACACTTGGGTTGATGCCAATCCATTTACTCAGTTCCAGCCATTATTATAAACCGCCCTCCGCAGCCTCCACTGATGTGTTGTTGTTCATGTGAGTTTGTTTACCATATTCCAACATCTTTGCATAAAGGTATGTGCTCATGTATCTGTGTTAATTTATATGTGGAAATGTGCATATGTGCCGTTTGCCTGTGCCTTTGCTTTGGTATGTTTGTCTCTTTGCCTCCCTCTCTGCATGGTGAAGTGGCAGATGGATGTGTGAGAAGCAGGATATCTGCTACTGTCCATGTCAGTTCTGCTCCAAAGAGCAGTGATAACTGAATAATAATCCTGATAGTGTGCCCTCTCCCTCTATCTTTCTCCTTCTCTGTCACAGCATGTATCCCTCTATTTCTGAGGATTGTCTCCTTATCACTTGCACAGACTCTGGCCCTTCTTAGCAAATTACTATGCTTAAATTAAAGCGGACTTGAGTGACACAGCTCTCATTATTTATAGAGGTCAGGGATCAACAAACACTACTAACCAACTGGGCAAAACCTGGTTGAATCTACGAACACTGCTATCAACAAACACTGCTTTCCCACTGGACAAAAACTGGCTGAATCAACATTGTTTCCACGTCTTTTCAACCAAAACAATTCAATGTGATGACACACGTTGATTCATTCAGTTTTTGTCCAGTTTGATAGCAGTGCTCGTTGATCCCTTACCTCTATAAATACCCGAGAGCTGTGCCACTCTTTAATTTAAGAATAGTAATTTGGTAATTCAGTGTGGGAAAACTGATGAGATTTTCAAAAAAGTAATCTACATATTTCATATTTCTTCACCCAACTTTGAACCTGTTTCAGATTTTTTCCCCCCCAGCTAACTTTTAACCTAAATCCAATGACATGGTGCCATTTTTTTGTTGATTTCACGTTGATTTAACGTTGAATTCACGTTAGTTGACAGTTCAACCTGTAAATCAAAACTAGACGTTGAACTGATGTCTGTGTCCTGTGAGTCGATGTCCAGGCCCACATGGAAATCTAATAAGGATAATAAAACAATCCCCATCAAAAATCTATGTATTTAAGCTAAAGGCAACTGACTCATCTCTAGTGAAAGGTGGCAGAGCAGCAGCAGTGTTTGTCAGACCAGGAGACATCCTGAAAATCAGTCTTCACACAAACACGTCTGAACAGTTTGGGCTACAAACTTCTATGGAAAGATGAAACTCTCACAAAAACGTTTTGCTCTACAACCACCACAAGTATCACGGGACTCGTCTGAAGGTAACCCGGTACCGGGACAAAAAAAACGAATGGAAGTGAATAGGGCATTTCCACGTAAATGTATATGGTTCATTCCACAATAAAAAAAAAAGTATATATGTGTCTGTGCTTTCTTAAATATCTTAGTTATAGGAGAGACATTACACAAAAACTTCCTTTTGATTTGTTTTTGGACGATCTGTTTTTCCATGTATGAATCTGTTATTCAATAGGCTAATAAAAGTGAGGCAAACTTCAAAGAATGACTCCTCTTTAGTCATTGTGATTTTACTTCTGACATATTTAGATGTTAAACACCACACCTTATTCACAGCTAACATTCAGCAGGTTTGGTGAGGTGAAGCTGTGCCCCCCTCTCCCCCCCTCTCTCTCTCTCTGGATTAAGCTGCAGGAGGCCACTTGTATATCATGTGACTGACTGTTATCAGCACCTTCACATGTAAATTCAAATTCAGTACTTCTCCCATGAGAAAGGAAAAGAGGAAAGAGAGAAAAAAATGAAAGGGAGGATTTTGACAGACGCACGTCAAGGGGGAAAAAACTTCAGAACCCTAGCGAAAGGAGTTGGCATGAAATTTGAGGATTTAATATTGCATGCGGTTGGGTTTTTTGTGCAATTGACCAACATGCCATGCCTAACTGTATAAATGGGCGGCTTTATGATGATAAGATCACTGGCTAATAAGATATTTATGTGACACACTGACGGATCCATCTCCTCGCTGCCATCTTCACGCCTCGCCGAGCCGGTGAGGATCAAACGCAAATTCTCCAAATGGGGTCGTTAAATGGAGAGGAAACGTTATAAATTAATATTTTGGTGGAACTAAAGGAGGAAGTTAAGTCCTGACAAATATTTTTTTGTGAAAACGATAGCGCGGCTAAATCCGATATTTTTAGCGGGATCGTCAAAAAACAAATCTGTCAATTTCCTAAGGGATTTCTACACATTTTGACAATAACATGAACAACGTATACTTATTCAGGGAATCATACTATACTATATGCTCGTATACAAACATTCTCCTGAGTAAAAATATCTGGAGGGTCCAATTAACAAATTAACAGGCAACTTGGAAACAGGAAGTGTTTTTGGTTGTCACAATGCTTCTCATCAACCCTGGACCCCATGTTTGAATAAGGAGGCCTGTCATGGCATCAGTAACAGCGACACATGTGAGTGGTTGTGTGTTTTCACTCCCCACATACATGTCAACATGGCAAGCGTGGCCCGTGCTAATTAGCCTAATTGTGCTAATGAAGGGGCTGACGTGGTAACACCCAGTTTCAAGACAGCTGCCCGAAGTAGACGACGTAAACACACATTTCACACATTCAACAATCACTGGATATAAGCAAGCGGAGTATTTTCTGTCACAGTCCTCTAACACACCTGTTCTGCTGCAGACCTTTGTGACATAAAGCGTACCACATTCATAATAGTCAAGTATGTGACAATGTATAATATGCCCTGCATGCTGAGGCAGGTGTGAATAGGCTTGGAGGCCTAGTTGAGAGATGTTGAGAAACAGTTGACACGGGTGAATCCTTTACACTACCCCTACATTCCCTGTATGTTTTCATTTGATTAAACCGTGCTCTTAACCAGGATGTGCTGCAGATAACCAACTTGTTGAATGCCACACACCCTTTCCCCCTCTCCCCTCCTCCCCTTAAATCTCAAAGGAGCTCCTGTGTACTCTATATTTATTATCCAGGGTGGCACAGTTGATAGATGAGATACCTTCTCAATTACAAGGGCACAACATTGCCTTTTAAAAGCTGAAAGGGTCAGAAACTGGCTCCTTTTTTCCCTCCAAAGGGGTAATATAGTATTATGAAGACATCTCTCAAATTTAAACTGCAATACTGTTCAAGCCCCTCACCCAAACAAAGGTAAGGGTTGCACTGTACCTGCCATATAACACACCATAATCTGATGCTGGGATACCACTTCTGGTGTGAATAAGCACTTTAAAAAAGCTAGGTTATAGTTGTATCACACCAGCTGAAAGCGTGTATGCGTAATATTATGTTTCTGTACATTCAAGAGGGTGAGTTAGGTCAAGGAACGTTTTAGATCGCGTTCCTCCTTTGATCATTCCTCTAGGCCAGGGGTGTCAAACTCATTCCACGGAGGGCCTTGTGTCTGCAGGTTTTTGGTCTTTCCTTTCAATAAAGCCCTAGACAACCAGGTGTGGGGAGTTCCTAACTAATTAGTGATGTTAATTCATCAATCAAGTACAAGGGTGGAGCGAAAACCCGCAGACACTCGGCCCTCCGTGGAATGAGTTTGACACCTGTGCTCTAGGCCCTTTAAACAAATGAGAAAAAGGCTAAATAGAAAGTATAAAAGCATGGCCAAAATCCACAATAGAGTCCTTTGGCTAAACAAACACAGATAAGATCATATTAAAAGCATTTTTCTTATGGCACAATGCTAAAGCAGCCAAAGCCTGAGTATTAATCTTTATTCTGCTGAGATTTGTGAAAGGGGAGATTGAGAGGGGGCCGATGATGCAGGGTGTTCTGAGGCGGACATCTTGAAGCGTGATGTTGAGCTATGTTCCTGGTCGAGCAGGGGAGGCATCGACATATAAAATGGTTGTAAATTTGCATTAGGCTCAATCCATCATAGGCGAGGATAGAGCGCAGGGACAATGTGCAAGCTGCTCTGTTCTACACAGCAGAGCAGGCAGCCTCTGACAGATTCCTATTTAAGTGACTGTGAATGCAACAATTCCACAAATAATTTGTCAAGCGGTGCAGCTGAACTAGCTCTGAACCCTACTCCTCACACACATGCCCAGTGCTTCCTCTCTTCCTGCCTCCCTCTCTCTCTAAGGCCCAGTAAGAAATATCTTGCCTTTATGTTTGCAGCATGAAATGTGTACCAAGCAAACTGGGATTTCTGTATCTCATACAAAAAAGGTATGCTTTTAAAGAACCTAAAGCCCAATTTATGTACCTTCCTTGAATTTTTGAATTTCCCTGAGCAATATAATCCCAACAGAATATGTTGATGTGTTACATATTTATCCAACACTCCTGTGGATTACGTGCTGTCCAGAAATATTTAGATTGTTGAAATTATGGCACAGCATTTTATTTGCATGGCAATTTACAACTGTCCACATGGGGCTAGGTAGTTGGGGTTGAGGATGGGCTAAAACTCCGAGCTATGGCTCCAAGCATCGTTAGTTCAATCCCAGTGCTAAGCACTTGTTTTTTTCACTTGTTTTAATTTTTGTATTTCCGTTTGAGCCCTATCCCTAACCTTAACCTTCACCACTCTGAATTAATGACTTAACTTAAGTTCAGGTTTCACTGCAGTTATGTCAAGGGTCAACACTTTCTTTCGAGGTTTTGATGCAGTTATTCTAGATGAACTTTTCCATCTAGCTAGCTAAAGTATAAACAAATTACACATTTAAGCTCGAAGCTTAAAGATACCTACAGTGGGGTCAGCAATGATTGACAACCTTGATAAAGATGAGCAATAATGACTGCATAAAGTAAATCATTCAAATACTGAGCTATATTGTATGCAAAACATATTGGGAAATTATTATATTTTATACTAACACAATTGCTCAGAGAAGGAGATTTTGTAACAAGTAATATGTTTTTATTTAAAAAAGGTAGGCGTCAAAACTATTGACACCCCTGAAGATACTTATAAATAAGTGGTCAAAAGTTTAGTATTTGGTCCCAGAGGGGTTGGGTTAAATGCGGAAGAAAACTTTCAGTTGAATGCATTCAGTTGTACAACTGACTAGGCATACCCTTTCCCTTTCCATATTCCTAGCACGCAGTGACTACATCAAGGTTGTGACTCTACAAACTTGTTGGATCCATTTGCAATTAGTTTCGCTACTGTTTCTAGCGTTAGCATAATGACTGGAAGTCTATGGGTATTTGCTTTAAATAAACCATCCAAAATGTTCCATGCCATTCTTATTGATATTGTACAAGAGCTATGTAACAATCTAGCTAACTAGCTAGCCAGCCAGCTATCTTAAAACGAATTGAAGCCCTAGGATTTTGTGTAGGAGCCAATATGCTTACATATTCTATTCTGTTAATACAGGACATTATTCTATTATATATTATATTAAATACATATCTAAATATACGTGAAGGTATTTTCCATTAATCGGTAAATCGCTGTCTTTTTTCTTGTTTCCTAAATTATCAATGATACTACCCTTAATACAACACTGGATACATATTGTAGAGTTCCAGCTTTACTGAGAATGTAACTGAAAACAGTCTACACGTAAAGAAGAGAAAATACCAGAGGGAAAAAAACCAATGATATTGTATTATTCACACAATAATGACCTTAACGCACTCCATCAGCAGTGTTATTTATCAAAAACAGGCTGTGAGCAGGGTGAAGGATGTCCCTTATCTTTTCCTGTCAGTGGGGACATTAGTCATGGGAAAGTTTGGCTCAGATCTGTTGGAGGGGGTCCTCGTTGTCATTTCAAATTGCTAATCAATCATGGGATCAGGCGGTTCGGTCGGGGAGATTACAGAGCGCCTTCCTGCTAACAGACTGGGCCATTTGTGAGGGCCTGGCCCATGCAGATGGGGCCAGTCCAGCAGTTTAACATTGTTGATCACACAGCGCGGGGAACAGAGAGGGAGGGATAGAGTGAGAGAGGGAGACAGACAGAGGGAAAGAGTGCGCCTTAAGCAATGACTTCAGAGAGGGCATACCAGAAAGGGAAAAGTGTTCATTCATCATTATTGTCATGGGCTTTCGCAAATGATAACAATTTGTCTTCATCCTATTTTTAGACAATGAGGCACAATAGCCATTTTGCCAGATGGAATAGTGGGCCTATATTGCAATATGCTACTTTTTTGTTTCGTGTTTTGTTTCATTGCTTCATAATTTGTTTACATTATTTGGTTCTATAGGAGATTACTTTTGCAACTTTTGCAAAACATATATTTACTTGTATGAAATACTCCAAAGTATAGATAGCTACCCTGATAGAATCGGAATCAACCTTTACACATTGCTGCACCGAGTGAGATATATTGACAGGAGGAAACGTAGAACGAGGGAACCAGCAGCAGGCCACAGTGTAGGTCTCCCTGATGGGCCCATGAGTGGGTCAAAGTTGTGACTGAGAGGGATGAAGACAAATGGATTGTGGGAAGGATGTATGGGGTTCTTATAATTGACATCTAACGTGTATGGTGACCTGGTGACTCTGAGGTTACACTAGGGCACCTTATTACAGGACGCCATTAGTTTTGCCAATTGGAGGATCTGAGATTTCTTTGCAATTATCTCTACTTCAAATGACTTGGCATCGTTTTGCAGAAGGAGAAAGCCATTGGCTTATCATTTCCATTATTACGGAAAGAACGTAAAATATTTGGTGAATAATTTGATGAGGTATTTAAACATATCATGCTGTGTTAGTTAAGAAAGCTCTTGTAGGCGACCTGTCACATTTACTGGAGTGGTCGTACATACATGACAGTCGCATCTTTGAGAGAAGGAGATGAACAGGAAAACACTTCACACCAAGGGGCCTGTGGGACATACCCTACTCCTGTTTACACAACTCCTGCTAAATCCTTCAATGTTCTCCCTGCAAAATCTCCTCTACTGCAGATCCCTATTTAAATGTGGATGCGGCTGGCGCCTCTAAACACTGTTTAAAAACAGATTACTGCGTAATTGCCTGTGCAAGCCCTCCTCTAATCACTTTTTCTGTTCAAAGCCGACATACAGGGACCTCCATTGACACGGGGCAAACCTTCATTACGTTTACTGTTGAAGTGTTTTACTGTATTATTTTATTATTTGTCACGTTTGACGTCGTAGGTTGGGCAGTGTGTGGGGGTATAGGCATCAACCCATCAATATCTGTTCAATAGCCAGATAGAGAATGAGACCCAGAGAGGCGGGGAGGTGGTGGAGCTTGTCAGAAGGCAACAGAACCTGTACAACTCAGGTCTGGGAACGGGATGGAATCAGCGTAAATTTGGATCGAGACCTTGGAGCGGGTGTTGGATTACCGCTACTGACAGTTTGGCATTACAATGTTCATGTCCTCGTCCATCGGTGTGGAACATATGACCGTGGTCAACACAAGTGTGTTACATCATGCATTTTATGGTATTATGTTTTCACTGACTACAACGGTTACTCTATTTGATAGGATTACATTTGAAGCCAAATACGGAACATCAAGGAAATATACATTTTGGACGTCCGAATGGCTTCACACCTTAGACCGACTACTATAGCTATTGGAAAGGGTAAATGCATTAGAAATCAATAACAATGCACACTTCCTGTATATTTCATTATCGTATTCAGATATGTTGCATATTTTGCATACAGTACCCATCCTATTGAATACGTATAATATTTCAGACCGAAGCCGTAAATAATGATTTCGGGTCCTGCAAAGAGACAGCAGGAAACCCAATGTGATTAATTATGTGGAATGGCTGTTTTTGCTTTTACTTTATTTTTCTAGGAGTTGTAAATTCCTCACGGGGGAATTGAAACACCAAGGCCAATTGTTCCCCATTGAACACAAATCCATCCTACTCTGTGTGGGAGTGACAGATCCTTCTGATCCCTCTCCATCTCTCTACCGTCCCAGCATGCATTACCATATTGGCTTGCCCTAACCTGTAATTTATAACACATCCACTGTATTCTTCTTTTCCACGGATGTACCAAGGGCTCTTAAGAAGCTATTGATTTTTATTTGATTAAATGTCTGCTGGTTTGCAGCAAATTAGCGCGAGTTTAATCAAATCACAATCAATACCTACTTAATAAAACATCCTCAGTTCACAGACACCAAAGTTAAATTCGATGGTGTATGAGGAAAAAAGCACAAAAAAATAGCATATTATTTGTATGGTGGGACTTAGCTGAGATGTGAGTTGTGTGCTCAGGTATAAAGGAAACAGATCAGTGAGTATTAGATTCTAGTGAGTGCCATGGAAGTGACTCGGGCCAGGCTCCATGTTGAGCTGATCTAATTCACATGTGAGACCACACAAAAAACGACTTTAAAGTTATGGGTGCACCCAACATCCCCTCCCATCTGAAACCTCTCTGGACGTCAATCATTTTTATTGGCCATCTGCGAGATCTTTTCAAGAAAGAAAAGTATCACTTTTGTTCACCACCAAAACAGGGTGGAAAAAACAGTCTGAGGGATTCATTTTGGAGTTGGTTGTCTTTATGTGCCTCCAGTACACTATCTCTGAGTGGACATGCTCAAGCTCCAGCACCAGAAGGCTATTGCACTTGTTAATACACATACAGCATTTCTGTAAATGTTCATGTTTTCTATTGTATGTCCACATGCAATATGTTCAACGGTATTATTTGGAACTAATTCAATTAGAGGGTTGTCCTCACGAGGGTCACCAATAGGTGGTGATTTGTCGAATTAAAACCCTCTACAGTGGCAACAGGTGTACTAGAAATTTGAGGGCGGCTGTGTCTCCATTTCATGACTGATATATAATGTTGTTTTTTTGTTGTTGCTATTTCTTTTCTTTTTCTAAGTAACGGCACTTGACTCACTTGCATCCTCTCTGTTTGTGTGGTAGACTTCCAGACCGTCAATAACCTCCAGTTTGAAGTTTGTCCTATTTAGAGTAGGCCTGACCTATATCTACCCGGAGCTCTTTGTCGCCAAGATCCTCCACGTCTGACCTCTGTCTGTCCTGTCTGCCTGTATCCCCGTCCATCCATAATGCCTGTGGTGCAGGCCTGAGATGCCTGAGGGGGGTAGGCCCGGGGGGGGGGGGGGGGGGGGGGGGGCAGAGAGAGATCCACAGCTCCTCAGGGGGTTAGTTCCAGTTAAAAGGAATGCTAGAGGGGATAACATTAGAAACACTTGAAATCCTCCATTTAGACTGAGGGGGGGATTCCTGTAGATCTACAGTAGACTAGACCCTCGACCTCCATGCAGACATAGACCATATGGCAAATGGTGGCATATGCATTCATAGATTAACAATGAACTCTTTCCTGTCCCCATTGACGTTAATGTCTCCTCATAATTATGCGTCGTATTAGAGGGTTTTCTTCTGAATAGCATCTGTCTGTCACTCTTTTTATACAGTAAATTGTTGTGTGAACGACAGAGACTTTGTTGAAGAGCCTTTACGTTTAGGGAAAAAAACGGGGATTTGTTTTGTTAATGACAGTAAAACTCATTAAATAATCTGGTAATCTGTAGATCATCAGCATAACAAGGATTACATATCCCTCATGCAAGCTCTCCTATGGAAAATCAGCTCCTCTCCAGTGCCCCTGTTCCCCACTCTTCCTCCAGACAGTTAGCCCTGTTTATCCGCTTTGAAGAGAAGAAGCATCTCTGCCAATGCACCGCTATGTCAGATTAACAATTCATAAACACTATTTTTGTCCTCTTCCAGCTGGTAAACACAATTTATCTTAATCCCTACAATTTTAACAAAAGCTGTCTTCAAAATAATGAAGGTTCAATGTAATTAATTAAAACTACACCGCACGGCCCATCCTCTCGAAATGGGAATGGAGACAATTTATATCACAATCGACAGCTGTTATAATGCTTTGTAATTAGATTTTCAGTCTAGTGTTTTTGTAATTACAGTCTTATCATGTGCTTTTTCTTTGTATCGCCACTTGGTTCATATTTGCTACTTGTCAATGTTCTTAGTCTTAACTTCATAAGAAGCTGCAGCTCATATTAAGAAAAGACAAGTCTGCCTTTTTCATGTTGGCCATCTTGTTTCCTTCCTTCCTAATAGACCTCTCTGCCTTTGCCTCTCCCTCTCTCCCTCCTCTAGGCTGTCACTCGAAGTGAGTGGCTGACGCACGAACATGAATTGTTAAAAGCAGTTTTAGGTAAAGAGGGAGGGAGAGGGTAAAATATCCAGGATTTTCCCCCCACAGAAAAGTCAACCTCAATTTGTGTCAAGCATGGTTTAAAGACTTTGGGATTAAAGCCATAAACTGGCTGCTGTCAGGCCTGAAACCCTGCTAACATCTGAGTGCCAAACTGGCGTTGTTCAATATCATCTCACATTATATCATGTCACAGCGAGGTGATGGGGAGGCATCACAAACCTGACAGGTCCGGTTCACACTGAGGGATTTCATGGACAGCTAGGGGAATCGAAGCTGACTTCATACCGCTCACATCCAAAATAGGAAATCCATCCCCATCTGCATCGCACAGCAACGGACACCCTCTCACTAAACCTTGGATGAACACAGGACATGTGCTGGAAAAAGAGAACACAGACCCTGTTCCCCTTGTAACTTACTATGTTCTGCCATGAAGAGAAGTACAGTCATGAAGAAAGGATCAGAAGAGCTGACCTGGGTTAGATAATTGACATTCAGTGTATGGGCGAGTGGAATGTAACACGCATACGAAAGCCTTTAAGAATACATTTGTTTCATTCCTCCACCAACACCTCACTCTGTCTCATTGCCTTCCTCCCTCCCCTTATCCCCCACTTCTTTGCTTTTCTTCCCTCACTCACATATTCTCCTAGTCAATAACTAAAACACTTTGAGACAGCTCCCCTCTGTTGAGGGCTCTGTGGACGGTGGGTCGTGGCGGTGCTCAGGCATAAATAAAGACTGCCAGGAGAAGGCTATGACTGACAGCCGACAAGGCCCCAGCCAGCCAGCTGTCACTGTCACCACACCCCCTTCCTTCCTCTGGATGGCTTCTGGGCCTTATCACTCAAGGGTCTGCTAATTCACCAGCAAGGTTGCACTGATAAGCCTGGCTCCTCGCACACTTTTTTTTCCCCTCGCCTCTTTTTCTCTCTCCCATCAGTTTCTCCCAGGCCTGAGAGATGGACAGGTCCCCAGGACAAATGGCTTGCGTTCCTCTCTCCAACATGTGTCTGTCTCAGTGACACACAGGCCCACCAGGTTACAATGCGCTTTGCCCTTTGAATTAAGGAAGGTTCGAGATACACTGATAAACTGACACTCGGAACGCCAGAGGAGAGCGCGGGGAAACAGAGAGCAGGGAGAATGTATGAAACAAAGAACACACACCCACATTTTCCACACCTGTTCTGAATGTGCCCTGGTGACAAACTTCAACACATTGTTTCAAATGGAGCTTCAAGGTACAGTAGGTATATCACTAACTGTAGGATTAAGGTATACACTGAGTATACAAAACATTAGGAACACCTGCTCTTTCCATGACATAGTCTGACCAGGTGAATCCAGGTGAAAGCTATGATCCCTTATTGATGTCACCTGTTAAATCCACTTCAATCAGTGCAGATTAAGGGGAGAAGACAGGTTAAAGAAGGATTTCATTAAAGAAGGAGGATTTAGGGCTCAAGGGCTCTAAAGAAGTATTTAGAAGCCTTGAGACAATTGAGTCGTGGATTGTGTACGTGTGCCATTCAGAGGGTGAATGGCAACACAAAAGATTTAAGAGCCTTTGACCGGGGTAGGGTAGTAGGTGCGAGGCACAACGTTTTGAATGTGTCAAGAACTGCAACGCTGCTGGGTTCGCTGCTGGGTTTTCATGCTCATCCGTTTACCGTGTGTATCAAGAATGGTCCACCACCCAAAGGACATACAGCCAATTGGAAACAACTGTGGGAAGCATTGGAGTCAACATGGGCCAGCATCCCTGTGGAATGCTTTCGACACCTTGTAGAGTCCATACCCCGACGAATTGAGGATGTTCTGAGGGCAAAAAGGGGTGCAACTCAATATTAGGAAGTTGTTCGTAATGTGTTGTACACCCAGAGTGCATGTTTGTCATAAAATGTGTAGATCTCAGAAATCAACAGTATGCTTTGAGAGTTGCTTCAAAGACATTCCGCACAGCCAATCAGAAGGCGCAGTAATCCCGCTGACATGGAAGCTGTTGAAGTTATCAGACAAGCTTTCTTTAATTGTCAATTTGACTTCTTGAAATAATGCTCACTCTGACATCTAACATGCGTCACTCTCAGTGAGTTTCTACTCCCCTCTCCCTTTCTTCTCCTCTTTTTCAGCATGTCGTGTGAATAACTTTGGGTCTTCCTTAAAAAGCTACTCAATGGTCTCTACAGCGTAACAATCCAGCAGAAAACCGCTTTTTCTATTCTCATGAAAGGGGAGAGGGGAAAGGCATAGAAAGGAGGATCAATTACCGTTACAAAAGTTGGCTAATTCCTCTCGCTATGAGGGGAGATATGCGTGACAATAGCCGGAGGCAGTATGAGTGTATTGTTTAAAAAGTGGTGCCCATGGAAGCAGCAGGGGAGCAGCAAGTCTCTTTTCTGCTCTGTTACATTTCTGTTTCCATCGTTTAGGGAGAGCAGGGTTCTCTCTCAAGGTCTCTCCCACCGTGTTGTGATTGGAATAAAAAGGAAAGGAGGAGAGAAGTGGTGGAAGTGGGAAGCATCACAGGTGGGCAACAACATGCTCCATTGTGTTTGAATGTTGAAATAAGAAATAATTAGCTTCCCCAGTGGTTTGATTTCGTGACGTTCCGTCGCTTAACATCGGTCCAATTCAGGGGTTCATATGCATACCAAAATAAGAAGGGGAGAGGCCAAGAAATTCATGGTGACTCCAAAAGGAAAATGAGTGAAGCGACCCCCAAATATCTTGATGTTATTCGTCTTGCTCAAAGGTTAACCAATCCGATGAATTTCCTTCTCTTATTCCAGTGTTTAATCGAATATCGTCTACATTCAACACTCACCTATTACGTGTTGGGGAAGTGATTAATGGTTTGTGGATTTTCGTGTCATGAGGAACATACTGTATAGTACTACGGCACGCCCTGTAGGAATGATCAATTATCTCCTTTTGTTCCTGCCCTCTCTACTTATTTATATATATTTTTTATTTCACCTTTATTTAACCAGGTGTGGGAAGCATTGGAGTAAACATGGGCCAGCATCCCTGTGGAACGCTTTATTTACTCATCCCTGTCTGGACTTTGCAATTCTGATCAAGGTGGAAGAGTTCCACGTTCAACCCTCATGAAGCTCTGTCTCTTCCACCTCATACAGACGTGATCACGATCGGTGATGACACAATGAGGACGGTTTCACTTTTCACTGATCCTTTCCTTCTCAACACACTGGACCTTTTAACGCAGTAGCGAACGCGAAAATACACACACACACACACACACACACACACACACACACACACACACACACACACACACACACACACACACACACACACACACACACACACACACACACACACACACACACACACACACACACACACACACACACACACACACACACACTGTCGCTGCTGCTTTGCCGCTCTACCTTTTGTGTGTATTGCATTCTCCGTGTGGTTAACCTTATTACACGCCAGGCCTGAAATGACAAATGCTTGTGTTCTTATCTCCCAGGAATATAGATTTGTGTGTAACTAGAGTCTGTCCACAGTGTATTAATTCTAGGATAAAGAGTAAGGGAGGAGCTGCATCCACCAAGGGAGCATACCAGTCACTATACAGTGCTACATAGTGCAGTCCTGGAACGCGTACATATAACGGAATACTACCACTATGTACTCTAGTAATCTGCTATAGCCACAATGCTGGGTATCTCATTTAAACATGATCACAATCAATATACAAATGCTAAAGATAGGTGTTCATTTACTTGTGGCTAGTGTAGTGGCCTGATACGTAACTGCCCATTGACACTGACATGCTATAGCCCAGACATTTTACATGGATTTATGGGTTGCCCTATGAGTGCAATTGTTGCAGATATAGCCCTAATTCACATTTCTGTGGGAGAGCGGTGGACCTCCATTCCCATGCAAGGGTAACATTTGGTTTAGAATGGATTCTCCTTTCCATTATTTTATTGGAAAGCGGTGTCTCTCCTTCTCATCATGCAGATATATAGGTTAATGTCTAGGTGGCATTTTACCAAAAGGCCACCCTGAATGGTCTTCAGCGCCACATGAATAATTTAAACCAAACCAAACCCCAAAAAAATCCCCATTTGGGGGGCGAAGAGAAGGTGTAACATATGTAGAAAATTGTAATTTAGATGATCATTGTGTTGGGTAATGTCGGAACATTACTGTGGGAACACACAAACACACAAGCGCGCACTCACACACACACACACCCAACACTGAGACCAAGCACAATCCTAGTCCAGGAGAGCAACCCACTCCAAAGAAGTTGAGGTGGCAAGCATGAGGTGGTATTTCATAAGTGACCTTTTAGTTAAACATAAGGCTGAGGTTGCGGGTACACATCCGAGCCTGGCCAGGCGTCCTCTCTGATTCGCTGTGACATGTATAGAGAGGGAGTGAGCGCCACGCCGCACATCTGCTCAGTGCATTAGCTGCTGCCTCCGAGCTGCCGGCGGGGGGCTGGCTGCCATGTTTTTACTTCTGTGGTCAGTCCATTCCCATTACATCCACTGATGTCTCATCTCTCATTTAATGAACCCAACAGACTGGCCTCTTTAAGTCCCTCTGAATTTGACAATAATTTGACATGGTGACTTTCAATGATTGTTTCCCACTGATTAATAATATATTCAGCACACTACAAACATAGTACGTTATGAGTATAGTGTGTGTGGATTTATTATACATGAATATGCACATTTTGCTGTTATGAGTGACATTAAAGGTCAAACAAAGACGGTATTGATTAATTATTGACTGTAATAGTGGCATGGTTTTAGGCAGGTTGATGTATTCTAATGTGTCCTGTTGGGCTTCATGCTTTGTCTCTGCAAGCGTGTTTTGGAGATGAAGGCGCATTACTGGGATGATAATATTCTTAGCAGCCTTTTTACCCACTAAACTGGATGGAAGAGCATTTGCCCTGCCTTTAAATGACAAGTGTGTTTGGAGATGCTGTCCCCACACTGTTGAGTGGCACTTCGAATCATCCTCAAGTGCACACGGGCTTCACGTCACATTTGCAAGGCTGATATCAGTCCCGACGAGCCACTGCAGAGAGGGCTAAAGACGCGTGACTGCCCACACACACATAAACATGCATACACACACGCGCACGGGCACGCACACACACACACCAACACACACAGAGACACAGGCATGCACATGCCCACGTATAAACATGCACAGACAGACGCACGCACACACACAAACACCAAATAGGAGCTTTTATCCTTCACTGTTTGACCGTTTTAAAACAGGCTGCCAGTCATTTTCAGAGGAGCTCATAAATCCATGAGAAAAATGAAGTAAAAGAAGCCCATTACCTTTAGATCTGTGCACTTCTAATCAGACCGCTGTGGCACATAAACTTTCACCTTCTTAACCTCCACCCTTTTTACAAGGACTGCTGTGTATGTGTCGGAGAGAGAGAGAGAAAGAGAAAAAAGGGTGTATTTTACAGTGTGAATCTCTCACCAATGGAACAAAGATGAATACACGCGTCACTCAAAAAATGAGCCTCCTACTATAGAGGTGAGAGTTGTACGCATGTTTGATTTTGACCTTCATGGCCCTCTCCCTCATAAACAGCCTTGGGGACCAAGCGTGGCCCCTCTGGAAACCTGATAGGAAATAATGAGGACAGTCGGAAATGGACATCCTCGGATTCAGCAAACATCTTTCACTGTACGTCAAGAGATTTGTACATTATTGAATTGTTCCTTGTGATGTCGTTTGTTTTTGACTCAATTAATGATCCATACATTTTCAGTTTTGAACAATGAGTCATTCCAACATGGTATCATTGTTATGCATCACTTTGTGATGCTTTGGCAAAAGATAGGTCTACTGTCCCTAAGGTAAGTCAGAAGGTGAACACTCTTTAGTTAGTAACGTAATATGGAAATACTTACTACTTTACAAACAACCAGTTATAGCCGTAGGCCAACCAATAAATATTGTAACAGAAAAGGGACACAGGAAACCTAAGACGTTTTAGGGGATAAAAACAACACATTTTTGAATGCGAGGCAGCAACAATGAGCAGAGTGACACATCACTGGAGACAGGACGGCTTTCTCTCTTCACTGGCCACACGCCTGCAGCGTGAAACAATGACTCCATCCGCTGCTGCCGCACCCCCAGCAAACCAATGAGCTACCACTCTCACCCTCCGCAACCCTCCCAACAACCCCCTGTTCACAAAATAGAACAAATCTAAGCGCTTTTGACATGCAACCCATCCATAGCCATTCTGTGCCACTATCCTTCCAGTCCCATTCTCATTAGCGTAATGTGATTTTACAAAGTGGCAAGAGGGAGAGCTCTCCTCATCGAGAAGTTACTGAACTCAAATGCCTGACGCTCCCCGACAGCACATCCCGGCCCAGATCCCTGATTGGCGTTTGGACTGAATGCTAGTGAGTCGTGAGGGCCGACGCCATTTCTACGTTCATCCTCACAATGAGTTTATTTTTAGCCTTCATCCCACTCATTCTCTTCAGATGCAAATGTATGAAAAAAATGGCCAGGGAGTCAACAGAAAATGATACTTACAACGTGACGTCAATGTGGAACATCGAAATCCTCAACACAGGCGCACACACACACACAAATTATATAATGTAATTTATGTACACAAACAAAAACAACTTCCCTACTCTATTTTTACAATGCAGCAGAAGCTATATGTTTATCTTTGACCTTTGCTGTGCCGCTGAGTCTTGTTGTTATAGTGTTGATATTAATGTGTGTTCAGTGACTACAGGTTTGAGGTTTGAAATCTTGTATAAGCTCCCGGAGCAAACGCTTAAAGCTTTAGTTGAGTGGGCTAACATTCTCGGGGCGTGTAGATAACAGTGGCGTGACACGGTTGGTTTATATGTTGCCCCTATCGTTGCATCTCAATTCTGGAGCCAGGAATGGTACATATCTAGATGGGTCCATTCTTCCTCAAATTCTATAGTAATGCCGCCTCGTTCTCCAGAGTTGTTACTTACCGAGAGTTATGTCATCACGTCACCAGCGGAGCTAGACATACACTGGGACAACATCAAACCACATTCACCTCGGTTGGGTGACAGCAGTATGTGGAAACTGCTGGAAGCAATGCGTTCACGTTGAATTACGGCTCAAAGACAAGCGCGTTGTTTTAACTTTTAATGCACTGCCATACCGAGCAACTCCCCCAAATTAATTAGGAGAGACGTTTCACAAATTAAGTTTATTCATATTGTCTGCTCACTCCATGTAAGAACTCCCGTACTTTTATGGCCCTCTGTTTGAGTTAACAACGGCTGTCATAAAGCTGATCTTTCTGTTACTCGCTTCCCATCCCCCCCTCCCATTTGCCAAGTTGGGAAGTGGTGCTGGGCTTGTGCTTGACTTTGTTAATCGGGCAGACGACAGCTTAACAGCTTGCGCGACCGTAATTAACGCCGCTTGAAATAAACGTGACGGAGTGGGGGGGGTGGTGCTGGGGTGGAGGAGGGAAATTAAATAAATAATTTAGGCAAATGCATTCTGTCGTCTGCCATCTCAGGTAGGGCCCACCTGACTAGTGCCTCTACGATAAGCGTGGCCCGGCAGAAGCCCTTGCATGGTGGAATGCTGAATTATTCACCGTGTGGGAGCGCACAGTGACTTATAAAAGCCATTATTATGTTTAATAATGACTAATCCGCATCTAAAAGGCCGGCCACCTTTGGAGAGGCAAATGGACTGATTGTCAGAAATCACTTCCTCTTTGCTTCAAGAGTATACATACTGTATGCATATTTCGGAGGCACTTGTATAGGCCTGGGATTACACTCAGCGTCACTCCTCCTAGAGTACACTTTGAAATACAAAAACACTACTCTGATTTAATTCACAATGGTCCATATGATGAGCACCAGCTACTATGTTATTCAATGCATTTAGCAACTGCTTATTTTATTACCTGTTATGTGCACGAGTGGCAGTAAATGTTCAAATCTTAAGCCTAAGTAAGTCTATGAGAGAGATAATGCATGTCAGTGTTTCCTATATGCATTCGGACACAATTTAGCAAATGCATATAGGGGAATCACTGATTGTATTGTTGTTTGCATGATTTAAAATAGCCTTTTATTGTGTTGGCTTGTGGTATACACAGAACTGTACAGAGCTGTGCTGATGGCAGCTTTGGTGATAGTGTTGCAGGTTTACATTACCCCAGGGGTTAATGATCTACACTGATGTTACTTGTTCTGGTGAAAGCTACCAATGTCTACATGGCAATGCCTGTTTACATATGCAGAACCCACCTTCTCAAACCTACATGAGGGTGAAATTATCCTTTTCACCCTAGGTGAGGGAGAGTGGAGGAGAGAGGGCAGAAATCCCTTAGCATATAAATAAACCAATTCATCACCGGTTTTTCTACAAGAATAAACACTAATTTTCCTGACGGTGACCCTGACAAATGGCTGGCTGGCAAGTGGCGGGCGGCGCAGCGCAGTCCGCCGTGTGGGGTGGTCATCTCTGCGATGCGATGTGGCCAGCCGGCCAAGCTCTCCACTTAGCCGCTCGGTGGGGCTAATAAACGGCTCATGTCAAAAGCGTTGTCAGTCCATTCTTTGCTTGTTTGGGTTCATCTGGACTGGAGAGGGGGCCGGGGTCTGAGGGCTGGAGGCGAGGTTGTGCTCAGTGGCACCTCACTACGGCCAGCTCCAGCCGGCGCTGGCTGGTGTTATTGATTTCTATCCGTAGTGCTCTTTGTCAAATATCAGATACAGGGGAGGCCTCTGGACCTCTTCACCTTTTAAAAGCACGTATAGAGCTGGATGGAGGCGTTTGTGGGTGCAGGGGGTGGGCGGCTGCTCTTTGGTTGGGGTGAGAGGGGTTGCTGAGGGAACGGCTGGAAAAAGATGAGGAGAGCTGTTGTTATAGACATACTGCATTGTGTTGGAGCAGATTTCTATCAAGACAAATATGTTTTGTTCCTCTTTCATATCTGGCCACTCGCTGTAATTGCACAGATTCGGCTGGACGTGTGTGTTCATGGTACAGTGGGGCGTGTCTCGGTGCAGTGCTCCTAACCATTTCTTCTAGGGATACACACACACTGGGAATCAATCATTCAGAGCACACCAAAAACTGGTCCTTAATCACATGATATCATATGATAACAGTTATAACTGTATTATTGCAGTAAGTCTGCGCTGTAAGAAACATGACTTACTGATTTTAAACGAAATAAATTAATTGCACTGTTGTATTTAATTTCGTTGGGCTCCTCACAGCTAATGTGGATATTAATGTTGTATCTTTCCCAGGTTGGGGGAAACAGCAGGGATTTGTTACTGTGTTCTCTAGACAGAGAGGAGAAGGAGGAGGAGGAGGAGGGTGGAGGCAAGATGGGGATGGGGGGGTCCACTGTCCAAAGACTCAGCACCTCTCTCTTTCTCCTGACACAGAGAAAATGTTATGCAGCCACTCGCACCCATTGAATCCGCGTGATTCATTGCCCAATTTTAAACTGCCAAGCTGCTAAATTGCATCAGGTCTGCCAAAATTCATTCCAGGACTACGGAGGAGATATGAAAAATTAAATGTCATCTCGATACAGTGGAAAACTTTTACCACTCCGAGGAGCGGAATATGCTACATTCTGTAATGATCGATGACGGCTCGGGACTACACTTAACCTACTTAGTGATGTCATGTAGGTTGGAGCGTGTTTACTTTAATAAAATGGCAGGAAGACATAAACTTTATCAGGCGATGTCATCAACACATTCTCCCCATTACAATTGAAGTGACTCTTTATGTTGATACTCGGATATGTGATTCGATTTTGTCCCTCGCCTCTCCTCCCCACATCATGCCGTGGTTGGTGGAGTGGGGAAGTGTATTATGTAGCATGATTTGAAGTAGTAGGAAATAGTTGATTTAGTGGGAGAGGAAAAAGCTGGACCAGTCCTCTCTCTGGGAGCTAAAGTGGTGTATCATGCAGGAGTGGGACTGTGGAAGTTAGAAGTCGGACACAGCTTAATCACAGTGCACTGCCACAGCAAGTAAAGAAGGGTGTGAGGGCGGAGGTGGAGGTGGACACTGGTGTACCATGGGAATGTTAGCAGAGGTGGGTAGGTGAGGTGCAATGTTAGACGAATAATATTTTTCACCATTACATAATCGTCAGAGATGAACAACCCGTGCTGCGGTGGTGTGCCAGCGAGGGAAGGGAAGAGGATAACAAGAGAGACGGCTGGAGAAAAACAGAGCTCTCTGCACAAGTACAGCATCCAGCGCTCTAATTTTTCTCTGGGGCTTTGTGTTTCAGTGACAGCTTCATTTGTTTCAGGCCCGACTACAGCGGCTCCCTTCTTCCCCAGATTAGGACGGCACTCTTTGGTGCATTATTATATCAGTGCAAAGAATAAATACATAATAGGGCCAATATTTAGGAATAACTCAGGAACGGATATCAAAATGCATGTTCAGTAGGGCGTTCAGCCTGAAAGTCAGATCATCACCTCGATAATGTAGTAAAACAAGTACGGACGTAAATACACACACACGCACATGCGCACTCGCACACGCACATACAAACACACACACACACACACACGCACGCACGCACGCACGCACACACACACACACACACACACACACACACACACACACACACACACACACACACACACACACACACACACACACACACACACACACACAAACACGCGCACACGCACACGCACACGTACACGCACACGTACACACACACACACACACACAGACACAGAGAAATTATATTTCTCACTCGTAGAATCTCTTGCTGCTTGGACACGGACACACAAACCCCTATTGTCTACACAGAATATGTTCCGCTCTCACAGTGGTTTAACACAATTACAGAAAAATGCACAGACGCGCACACATACGCCTACACACAGACACACACTCAGGTATTCTGTGCACTGAGGATGTTTAGCTGTGTGGATGTGCAGCCCTCCTCTCCCTGCTCCCTGCTCATGCTGTAAGGCAGTGATATTTATTATTACGAATATCATTTGTATTAATCATCAGGATAAATGACTGGTTTTGCTATCTGAATGCCTCATTTAGAGAAACTTCGCTCCCTTGTCATTGTTATAAATGAGTGCCAGGCTGTGTTTTACCTGAGGCTTTCTTCCTCATCCATTCCAGCATGTGTATATGTGGCTTTCTGCTTTGTTTCTCATGTCCAAGGGATACTGTTACTATCATCCAAACAATGAGCTTTCAGGGCAATTGGTGTCATTGATATAATGCCCTGATGAAAAGAGCACAGACGGTCATTCCATTTGTATACTTGTACACGTATACACAAACTATACCTCACACATACACACTAAAGGATATTCTACACACACAAACACACAAAACACTACAATATTTGTGGGAGGGATTTTAAGATGTGTTTTTTTTTATGTTCCACATTTCCGCTTGATTAAATTATTCAGTGCTACAAACTACAATCATGCTTTATTAAAAATTATTAAAAATTCTCACTGGGTCTGCAGATGTGAAATAATTTATTGCCTGCTTGTTTTTCTAATTTGCATCATTGATTTTGTGAGACTTTGAAAAGGAATGTTACTACTTTGTTTAAAAATTTTCTAATGGGGAGCGTGGGGGGGTGAGTAAAAATGTCCCCCCTGATAGATGGATTGAGGACTGATTTTATTTACATGTTTGTATCACTTTTATGGCCCGTGAAGTGTCGCTGAGCAAAATTAGATTTTTTTTTGAATGACAACGCCTTTCAGATTTCATATTAAGGAACACACACTTATAATGAGCGACACGAATTGTGCTGAATAGTCCGATTGGAACTGTTATTTGTCACTTGGGCTATCAAAATCAATAACATAACTACAGTGTTTTTGTATAATAATCTAGCTTTATCTTCCTGAACCTCATTGTTCTCCTTCACACTCCCAAAATGAAGATAAGAGGAGGAAATGTCCCTCACAAAGAATACATGAGAAGAATAAAGAGGAGTCATGCAGAGGAAGAGGTGATGCTCTGGACATTTGAATATCAAAAAAATAATCAAATTCTTATCTGGCGTATTACTTAAAAAATATTATTTCCATACATTAAATATACATGATAAATTTGCACTTCAAAGTTTGTCCCATTACAAGAGCCATTAGTTATACTTGTTATACGAGCTCCCTATGGCCATGCTATGAATGATTTAACAGCAAGTTACTGTAAACTAAATTCAATTTTCGTTCAAAGCAACCATCTCCTCTGCACTTTGGAGAAAGAGAGGGAGAGAGCTAGAGACAGAGAGAGACAGAGAGAGACACAGAGAGAGAGAGGGGGCAAGAGTATGCTCCTTTCGCCGTTGAATCCTGAGCAATGACTGGCTACTTTAGCAATTAAAATCCAGGGCAAAGACACAGCGGCGTGGTTTGGCCGAGAGACTGCGCCATTCATCATCTCAGCTGCCATAAAACAGCACTAGATGGATTCTTTGATTTTAGCTTTGGAAGAACATAAATCAAAATCCAAACCATGGCCTGTCACAGGCATCACCAGAATTATCCATTTGAGAGAGAGAGAAAGAGAAGGAGAGAGCTTTCATATTGTGTCTCTACGCATAGACAACTCCCATCCGCACACACTGTGAGACAATAGCCTGTGACCATCAGCGTCTTTCGATTTTTGATTGGCCTACGCCTCGTACTTAGTGGTCAACCCATTCTACAGCTGCTGGTAGATCCTGGCAGTGCCAGCCTGTAGCGAGGATAGGACTAACCAGGATGATGCTGGGTCTCTATGAGGTTTAGCCCCCGATGGATCTATTTCTACTGTGAGCGTGTTGAAGTGAGCTTCCCCTCGTGTTGGATTCCCACCGGGGGGCCTTTAGAGGCCTCCAAGGCTGGCTCAGAGAGTGGCCTCGTTTGTTCTCTGGGAATTGTGGGAGACCTAATATAACTGTGCTGTGAGATTACACTTAAATAGAGTGTCTGTCTCTAATGTTGAGCTCTACGAATTTAACCTCAACTAAAGGAAACTCTATAGCAGTGTTACAGTTTCTTTTGATGATATTGAACACACACATTTCAAACAAACCATTTAAATATGGCTAACATTGGAAATATTACTATATATTTGTTTAAAATGACAATTACATTACTGCACAACTCTATCGAAATACTTTCTATGTATATATGTGTATTTTTTTCTCACAATTTCAGGACTGTCCATCAAAGTCTAAGCATGCATCCAGACCCCAGTCGAATTACAATCAAAAGACGTTTCCGGCAACGAGGATTAATGAGAGATGGACGCTTTGTTTTTTATCATCATTTGTATGTTTGTCTGTGAGAAAATGGAGGACAGCTGTCAATGCAGAGACATTTGTCTCTGTCATCTCTTCCCCTCCTCCCTCTCTCTCCTCAGCTTTCAAAAAGGCATGCTGGCATTGAGCACTTCAAATAGCATCTTAAAACTGATCATTCCACTGTCTCAACCACTTAGGAGTGGATTCAGTCAAAAATAAAGCAACACAGAAAATGACCTATTTTAATTCCCCCAGCTCCATGGCGACATTCAATTACATCTTCCGATGGCACGTTTTTCATGTGCTCCAATTAAAGTCTTATTTAATGTTTAAAGCATATTACTTTTCTTTATTATGGATGCCATAACAAAGTCAGCCGAGGTACAAAACCTCTGTCCCTTTGTTTTTGATTTTATTGCAAATGCTCATCATATGAGAGAGAGAGAGAGAGAGAGAGAGAGAGAGAGAGAGAGAGAGAGAGAGAGAGAGAGAGAGAGAGAGAGAGAGAGAGAGAGAGAGAGAGAGAGAGAGAGAGAGAAAGAAAGAGAGAAAGAAAGAGAGAAAGAAAGAGAGAAAGAAAGAAAGAAAGAAAGAAAGAAAGAAAGAAAGAAAGAAAGAAAGAAAGAAAGAGGGTCTTAATCAGAACAGTGGTTGGTACATTATGGATGCAAAGCAGAGGCAAAAACAATGAGGTCCAATGAATCCCATTATTCCCCTCGATTTAATTCCATGTCTGTCCACAATCTGCAGCTGGCATTCAAACATACTCCGCCAACATGAACACAGTTGTGTAAAATTACTTTCAAGTACTACTTAAGTCATTTTTGGGGGGTATCTATACTTTACTATTTATATTTTTGACAACTTTTACTTCACTACATTCCTAATGAAAAGTATGTACTTTTTATTACATACATTTTCCCTGACACTAAAAAAGTATTTGTTACATTTTGAATGCTTAGCTGGGCAGGAAAATTGTCAAATTCACTCCCCAATCAAGATAACATCCCTGGTCATCCCTACTTCCTCTGATCTGGCGGACTCTAAACATATATGCTTCATTTGTAAATGATGTGTTGGAGTGTTGAAGTGTTCCCCTGGCAGATCCGTAAATCAAAAAAACAAGAAAATGGTATGCCAATTGTGTACTTTTTCCATCACTGCATGGACATGTTGGTTTGGGTTCTCACCGTTAAGCTGAAGTCTGGAAATATTGCATAGTTTTAAGATAAACATAATATATATATATATATATATATATATATAATTATAATTATTTTTACAAATATAGGCTACAAGGTATGATCTGCTTGATTAATACATGTGTTGATTTGTTTATTAGTAAATAACACATTCATAACTTAGGTAGGAACACAAGAATAGCTATTTTATCGCCATATTTTATTTAATTTTATCTCTGTCACGTTCCTGACCTATTTATGTTAGTTTGTTATGTGTGTTAGTTGGTCAGGACGTGAGGTTGGGTGGGCATTCTATGTTTTCTGTTTCTGTGTTGGTTTTGGGTTGCCTGGTATGGCTCTTAATTAGAGGCAGGTGTTTGGCGTTCCTCTAATTAAGAGTCATATTTAGGTAGGCGTTGTCACAGTGTTCGTTGTGGGTGATTGTCTTCCGTGTCTGTGTAATTGTTTGCACCATATGGGACTGTGTACGGTTTGTTCGGTTTGTGTAGTCTAAATGTCCTATTCCTGCGTTCTTCTTGTTTTATGTGAGTTCGTCGTATAGGTTTGTCTACACCGTTTGTTATTTTTGTTAGTTTATTCAAGTTCGTGTTTTTTCGTTAATAAAATGTCATTTCACTACGCTGCGCCTTGGTTCCCTCAATACTCCTCCTCTTCCGAAGATGAAGAGGAGGAGGAACGCCGTTACAATCTCAAATTTCTGATGTTTTGACTTAATGAATACTAAAGAAAAATACGTTTACAGACTAGCCATACTTTGCACCCAACCCACCACTTCACTCAATGCCACAATAAAACAATGGCTGAATACTGAAGAATAGTGGGCATGTCGATGTGGGCCATCTACAATTCACACATCTCTCATATATATTTGATTATTTTGAGTACACCGTACACCAGGTACACCACACTACCCATGGCAAGGCACATCTGTCTGGCTAAAGCAAGTCAGTTCATTGGCCCAATGAAACACACTGTTCATTAGGCCATTGATCAAGTAGTCCCATCCTGTCACAAGATTACAGCTGGCCAGCGGAGTGCCCAACACACCTCCCCAGTCCAAACACAGGCACACACACCTCTCCTGCTCTGAAACACTGGGGAGGACTCTGGTAAGTGGGGTCATAGGTCACTTGTAGTAATCCATCTAACCAGCGTGACAGCGGCAGCTAATAAATCACTTATTCATTGTTTAATCCATCGTCTGTCGCCACCAAACTCTGGAAAACAATGCATTTCCAACACAGTCTGAACAGCAGTCCAAACACAGTCAGGCCTTCAGTATGTTATATATGCCATCAAAGTGTAAACATGCATCCAGAGCCCTGTCAAATTACAGCCAAAAGACGTTTCTGCATTTCCCTGAACAAAGATGAGAGAGAAGGGCATTTTGATTGTTATCGTCATTTGTATGTCTGTCTGTGAGAAAATGGACGACAGCTGTCGATGCTGAGACGTTTATGTTCCACTGGATGGGCTTGTAGCATTTGATTCCACTTGTTAGAAGGATCCGGAAATGTTGTTGTTGTTGCGTTGGCTAATTCGTTCTGTGGATGGTATGCCCCTTGATATCCATACTGCTTGATTTTAATTCGGGAAGGATTTCAAATCTGACTTTTCTTACAATCCTGGTGTATCATATGAAACTAAGTCAATTCCCTGGGGTCTATGGACTGTAGACAGAGTTTCCAGTGGACTTTGACTATGATCCACCAACTGCCAACCCCCTCCCTCCAACCACAAAATCGTCCTCGTTCCACCGCCCTATAATTTCCTATCTTTCGCTGCCTTCTGAATTCAAACGTTCCAAAGCATGTTGTCTCACCTGACAGAGCGAGAGAGAGAGAGAGAGAGCGAGAGAGAGAGAGAGAGAGAGAGAGAGAGAGGGAAAGGAGAGAGAACGTGAAAAAGTGAGGAACGGAGGGGTTATCTTACAGTTTAATTACACAGATGCCTTGTAAGTGCTCCACCAAGGAACTACATGGCCGGCTACAACAGACAGATACGCCATTCCAAATAATTAAATACTGACCCATTAAAGTGGGAACATGAGGATGTGCCTTCTCTTCCTCCAACCCTTCACTCCTCCTGAAGGGCCACAGCCGTGCAGCTCACACACCACCAAGCCCTCCTACTCTCCATCGCACCCCGTCCTCTCCAACCTGCTAACTTTGTTTAGCGTGTGTGTGATGCGTGCAATACTTGTTTGCAGTGCTAGAGGAGACTCGTGCCGTTGGCCCGTCTCTATGATTGAAAGTCCTTGGGTTAAAAACATGAGTAACGGGTTAAAAGTAATAAAAATGGCTATTAGGTATTCCCATGGACATGCCATTCTGAAGGAAGGAGAGGTAGTGGCACCTAATTACAGCACTGCACTTGGCTGCTTTTATCTGTAATTGGACTATATAGTCCTTCATTATAATTTACTTTCTCCCCCAAACTGTGATAATGCAGACAAGCAGAACTGAGTGGGCTGTTAGTGGCCGCAGAACTGACACCAGTTAATGCCTAATTATAACAACTAAATTAAAGAAGTGACTGGGAGAATGCGCAGGATAATGCCCTAGCACTTAATTGAACAGGATCTCTATCAAAGCCCGAGGTTGAAGATAGGTTGGTATATAAAAGTATAAAAAAACACCTCGCGTACAGCCGTATTTAGAGTTTGTGTCGCTGCTGATGTCACAGAGAGGAATTTGAATTTCCTGACGGACACAGCTGGATTATTGGCTCACTTGAGTGTGCAGTATATATAGTTTGGCGATGGACATGAGATGAAACATTTAAAGCAATCCATCCAGCGCTGTGCAGTTACAACGTGACTTGGGTTACACTACGGTCAAAGCCACAACCTGGTGTCTGTTGTCAACAAAGAGGAGCGATCCACAGTGGAAATGATTCTTTCACGAAGAATCAAACACACCTCCACCATCAAACACACACGGCGAACTTCAAGTCTTCAAGCCTGCAAATGTCTCATTCAATACATCGACGTCAAATGAACTACTATACTCAGGCCAGTGAAAGCGACATCCATCCATGTGGTACGAAAGGTATTCTTGGCTGGTTTTGCTTGTAAATACTTCTTATTTTAGTTTTATTACAAACATTTGTATATTTTTCTAGTGATGTATCTCATAGTTATCACAGAGTTGTAGCGTAGCATGGGGATGTTGTACAGACAATACAGCACACTACTCCTAAACCCAGCCACCTCCTTCAAAATGTTATTTGGCCTGAATTTGGGTCATATTTTGAGTAATTCCCTCGTATCCTATGCTGGTGTTTTTCTTGACACCAACCTGTCACGGTTCCTGACAGTGAAACTTTTGATCATATCAGAAAACATATTTGCAGTCACCCTGACATGGCATTTCATCCGGTGTGATCTTCTTGCCCCCATCGATATGTGACACCTTGTGGTAAAGTGGAGTGGAGAGTGGCACAGACAGGCACCGGGATGGCAGATAAATGGGCTAATCCTCCTTGGTAAGGGACATCCTGCCCACCCCCGCTGTCATGGCGACCTGCCAGGCCTGACTGAGGTGTATTCAGCCTGTGCTTAGTGTCACTCTCCCTCAGTCACTCACCGTAAGCGCCAGTCTGACTGATAGACAACACTGCCTTTGATGGTTAAGGATTTTCGGGAGCGTTTCGTTGTCGTGCTGGGAGGACGCCGCTTCTGATCCGGCTTAATGACGACGAAGAGGAGGCGATTCGCTCTCTCTGCTCGCTGGGGATGCTGTTCCACCGGTGCTGCACAGCACTGATCACGGGCCCCACTCTGGCAAGGCTAGAGGGGGACGAGAGGAGACAGTGACACAAAGCTGTGGATTTACTGTAGTGTGTACATCAGAGCTTTTCACTGAGGCCTGCTGCTACAGTACCCCAAAGAGAGTGCTTTGGTACCAGGCAGCAGGGCTCCTAGCAGCACACAGACTGGAAGGGAGCAACGCTGAGACCTGTCACTTTGTGTTTGTGTTAAGCGTCACACGCTTCCTCCCTGGTCTACTGCTGAAATTAACAAAGTCAGGAGTAAACATGTAATCATGTAGAACGATTATGATTCTGCACATGACATATTGTCTTGGTTAACATTTGAAATATGATGCCCTGCCTTTGGAGTGGAGGAGTGCAGGATGGGGACGTTTACAGGCATGTGGAGTCATGCCATGTGTACCAGGTGGGGAGGTGAAGCTGCCCTACTACCCTCTTCTCTGTCCTCTCAGTGTGACTGGCAACCATGTCCATGTGCTGGCCCCGACCCTGAGAGAGTGTCCAGTTCACCTCAACAAGGCCCCATCATATCATCCCCGCCCTTCAGCAGGCATCATTTCACCGCTGATTGAGACAGCGCTTAATGAACAGGACCAAAGTAGACCTCTCTCTCTCCTTCCCATGCTCTACCCCCCCAATAACACTTCCAACCTGCTGCAATGCACACCTTAAGCTTATTCAGCAAAGTCAAATGCCAGCACGTCTCCTCAGTAGCCACTCTTCTGCTTCTGTGAGCATGCGCTCACATTTACGCCTCTGCTCCTGGAAATGGGATTGTCTGGAAATCCGAGTTTCCCGTTCGGAGTTGGATAATTGAAAAAAGAAAAAAAGAAATGTCATCCTCAGTGTCCTGTTGACTTCCTGTCCAATCAGACGGAAGGGTTTGGGGATGACTTTTTTTTTGCAACGGCAATGTGAATATTCTTTGAATAAAGAGAAAGGAGGATTCAAGTTAGTCGCTGCTAACCATATTTGATTTACATCAATTAGGTATTTCGCATAAGGTGGCGTATCATGGGCAGAGGTAATAACCCAGAAATAACCTCATTAAAAAGACAGCACATCGGTCTAAGCAGAACGAACTCATAGCTGAAGAATTAGTGACCTGGAAAGTGTCAGGAGGAGTTAATGGCGCTACATTGGAGAGTGCAATATCATTTCACCAGCTACAAAGGAGGGGCAGATAAATTTCCACCCAAAATCCCCTCGTAACGATTCATTATTCTCTCCCTTTTGAGCCAATAATGTAACCATATTATTATTTGTGGGTCTAATTAGAGAAAGAAAAAAATGAAAATGTAAAACAGTACTAATGAATCATTGCCTTTCATGTTTTTTCAAGTGCCGTCTCCTTTGTTGGTGATTAATTGTACACACACCTGCAAAATGCATGGCTGTGTCCATACCATACGAACCATACAAGAGCCAGTGTGAAGTTGTGTTGTTTGCTTGTTTGTGTGTTTGTTTGCTTATTTTAAAAGTATGTCAGAAATATAAATACAACGGCCTATGAAACAACCTTCTCATTAGGAAAGAGGAAAAATAGAAATATGATTTCAAAAACGTACAAGGGAAAGAAGATGAAAACAATGCTTTTATTGACATCTTCATAAATGTATGCCGTCTGTCAGTACATAATGGTGAGATAGATAGATATGATACACTATCTATCTATCTATCTATCTATCTATCTATCTATCTATCTATCTATCTATCTATCTATCTGTCTATCTATCTGTCTGTCTGTCTGTCTGTCTGTCTGTCTGTCTGTCTGTCTGTCTGTCTGTCTGTCTGTCTGTCTGTCTGTCTGTCTGTCTGTCTGTCTGTCTGTCTGTATCTATCTAAAGCAGGGTTTCTTAAACTAAGGGTTGAGACCCAAAGTGGGCCCTAAGCATGTAAGAGGTTGGTTGCAAGTTATGAGAATGCATCTACTGTATAATCACAAACTATTTCTTCTTAATGTGGGTCATTGGAGGACGATTTGGGTCACAGGAGGATGGTCAATTTTTCATGTTGGGTCTTGAGCTGAAAAAGTTGAAGAACCCCTGAACGATCCATCTATCCATCCATCCATCTACCCATCCATCCATCCATCCATCCATCCATCCATCCATCCATCTCTGTCTCTAAAAAAGGGAAGTCCCAGGCCTCCTCTAGTCACACTTCAAGCCTCTCGGACAGAGAGTGGCGCAATTAAGAGCTAAAACTACGGATGTTACCATGTAATCACCACATTGATATTAACATCAATACAAGTTTGGGCACTTTGATATCTAAGTCTGTTTTGATGAGTCTTATGAATATATTAAAATAAGTTTAATTAGCAATTCAAATGTGCGCCCAACTAAAAAAGAATATACAATAGGAACAGAATGTGGTGAGGAGTGGGGATAAATTAGCCGAGGGCTTGATGAACAAAAGGAATGGCCTGGAACAGGCATGTGTTTTAGCCTTGTGCCTTTCACCTTTCAAATCATTTTAAGGCCAGAAATATCTCATATACTCTAAGCTTTTTGGGATTTCTTCATTTGTCTGAGAGAAAATATTCTATCTAATTATTTTGTCCCTATGCATTTTTTATGTGCCTGGAACCGCCTTTGAAAATACAGTGGAGACTTGACGTACATGTGTCAGTTTTTGCACTTAGATTAAAAAAAGTGCTTCAGATGAAATAGTTTGGTGATTAATAACTAATGGACATTTTAACATTTTAATTCATTTCATTTTGATTTACATATTCTATGCATTTATATGTTTCCAGATCATTTAAAAGGAAAGATTGATAACGATTCATAGAGCAATAAGTACTTTTAGATAGACAAAAGTGCATATATCCTGATCTGTTCAAAATAAGAGACAAAGCACAAAGTAAGTATTGAGTGTTCCAGTTGTGTACAGAAGAGTAGAAAACATTGTCAGCTCTCACTATACATTTATTCACAACAACCAGTAGATACTATTTCTGGCATTGCACAGCCCTGACAGTAAGAACATACAGTATCTTATACAGTATGGTCACCAACAGACCAATCAGCTTGATCTCTGAAGATAACCATTCTGTATTGAGTCAATTATAATACAATTATTTGGTATCTTCATGTTTTCACACATTTAATTGGCTACTACAAATCATAAATGTGTGTGTGTGTGTGTGTGTGTGTGTGTGTGTGTGTGTGTGTGTGTGTGTGTGTGTGCGTGCGTGCGTGCGTGCGTGCGTGCGTGTGTGCGTGTGTGTGTTTGCTTTGTGTGCATCTGTTTCTACATGTGCATATGTGGGTGCATGTTTTCATGCTCTGTTGACCGTATGTGTTTTTGTGTGACATACGATTCCTCGATGTTGTCGTCGAAGACCTTTAGCATTGTTCTTCTAAGCTACAGTATACTCTGGAATATGAAAGCATAATTCAACACATGCCATGAAAAACACACATCACAGATGGCACAGTGGTCAGCCACTCTATTCAACCTTTGGGGTAGAACAGAGATGTTTGTTAGGAATTTGCAATAAAGAGTTGCTCCGAGAGGCCAGTGTGCGAGGAGTTCATGTGCTAGGATACATGATCAATAATAATACTAAAACATTTTATTTGCGCCTTTCAACATACCCAAGGACACTTACAGATAACAAATATAGTAAAGTAGCAAATATAAATATGACATTATGAAGAGAAAAGTACATTGCAAAAAAGGAGCATGGAACTAAAATACATAACAACACCACAGATACTCAAAATTACACCAAAATACAACACAACAAAACATTACACCAAAATACAACACAAAAAAAAAAATCTCCAAAATACAACACAACAACACAACAGGATTGCGTTAAAATGCAACACAACACAACATTACTAATGGTCATTACCAACTAATCCAAGTCTATCCCCATGACCATGGACAAGATCTTAGGGGATTTGGCAAACATTTACCCCATGTATTTACAGTGTGTATCAGCGTGTAACAGTGTGTAAGCGTGTATTGTACAGTAGGTTGGCTCCAGCACCAAAATGCAGAGGTGATGGGCACGCTGTTAGGGATGTTATCATGGTCTGTCTTGCAATGTTTATTGTCTTGCCTTTATAGTTGTCTATCTCCGGTTAGTAAACTTGACCTATCTCTGGTACTGCTCCTGCAAAAAAAAATGAAAAATATCCCCCCTCTCTTCTGCAGACACTAATGGGATCTTAAGGAAACCGAATGTGTGTGGGCCTCTCCTTTTAGGAAGACTCCAATACCTATCTTTTAAAACCAAAACAACATTAATAAATGCTACTACACTCCGCAATTAATCTGGGTGAGGCGTTCTGTCCAGGAAGCTGGGGCAATGAACGGTGTTGTGGTCTGGTCCTGCACTGGTTTGGCTTGTCAGCTCTGTCGGGGGGGGGGGGGGGGGGCAAAGGTTAAACAGGTTAATGCCGTCGGTGTGGGAGGTGTGGACAAGGCATTTGTCAGGAGAGGAGAGAGGGATGGAAGGATGGAGAGGGGAAAGAAGGAGTGGTGCTGGAACATGGAAGAGGGAAATTAAAAAGTTGATCCTCTGAAAGAAGGTTGGAACTGTCCAACACAATGCCTCTTTTAAATATTTCTGTTCTAACGGGTGTAGTTGACTCCCTTTCTTGGACGGCATGGTACACAAGATATCCACACGCCAGTGTGGTTTGCTATTGCACTGAGCACAACCGTGTGTGTGGGTGCCCTTCACTGCTGCTGGATGCCCCAGGCATCCACAATAACGGCGGAGCACAGCACAGCGCAGTGACAGTCAGCTGTGACGACCACGCACCATGCGTGAGTTATTATCTAATCTGAAGTCCTGCCTTGGGTTGAATTTGTCAATCTGTTTGTGGTGCTCTCAAGGGGCTGTGCTTCCTCCACTCCTCCACCCCAAATGCCCACAAGGTCCCATCCAGCTACCTGTATACTTCCTGCCTGCTCTGGCTTGGGGCTCGTGACATGAATGATTTAAGGATATGTGCACAGTGGACACAGTGAAGTGCTTCTGCAGAGTGAAGGGAAGAGGCGCGACTCCTTCCCAGCATGTCCTCTTTTGAAACCAATAGTCATTGGCTGAAGTAAAGATGCCAAACTTTAATAACAGGCTGTTTTGTTTTTGATGGAGACAGCACAAAGGACCTGGCACAGTTGGGATGAGCTTTCTAAGTCTCATCGGGAGGTTGTAATTGATTTATGGCCCAGCGATAAAGATCGATGGCCGCCGGCCGCGGTTATGACACCAACAGAGTCCCAATGGCACCATGCGACAGGAGACGCGGGCCTATTAGGGAGACACAATCAAATATTCAGAACCGCTGGACACTCTCGTTATTTATTCATGCTAATACAAGTATATTAAAGAAGCTAAACAGGGTTAGTGCTCAATCACTCACAAATGGAATCATCCGGAGCATTTATCAGGACCATTCTCCTAGCTAACTCTCCCTCTGTCTACCCACAGTCTAAACTGATGCTAACTGACAAGGAGGGGAGGACCTGGAGGGCCCTCTCTACAGACACACCAGAGAGTGACTGAAAGGACAGTAAATGTCTATTCTATGGTGTGATCCACAATATGACTGGGATGGGTGGAACCATCTAAGTTAACTCTAGAAACTAAGCCATTGAGGCAGGTGGGATTTACCTTTCACTGGACCTGAACAAAAAGTTGGGCCATAACACGGAAAGACCGTACGTGAATATAGGCATGGTGAGACCATCCAACTTCAAGCACTTTGACACACACAGACGCTTCTGTATAGCTGTATAATCTTAAACCAACTGCCCCACCCACACGCAGAAGACACAGTGCACAGTGTTTTATAAATGAGACTCCGGAGGTGCGTCTTCATAATTGTGAATCAAAAAAGTGAGATGGAGGTATGATTGATATTGGTACACCGTGATTACATATGAATAAGAGCAGTCGTCATTTTTCAACAGTTTCTAGACCATTTACACTATCGCCGTACCCAACTGTCAGCCCGTAAAAAGACTCAGATATATTGTGTTTTAATGCCCTCTTTCAAAGGAAACGTAAAAATGCAATATCCAGGGCCTGTCACTCTAATAAACAAAGCTGAATATTGATCTCCCTCTAAATTGGAGAGGAAAAAACAATAATGTTGCCTTTTAGGAACATGAAATTACATGTGCAAACATTGTAAAATATGCGTTTGTCTGTCATCTGGCAGTCCTGTAGTTATTCATCAGGAGCAAAACAGAGTCACATAAGAGACATATTAGAAAGCAAGAGACAAATAAATGGGCCTTGAACTAAAGTCTGGACCTATTCTATTCTAACTAAACTTAACCCATTTGTTCCCACATTTTCCCCCCGACAATCCACTATGCAAATGTACCCCTATTCCTCAGCACCAATATCTATATACCTCCGCCCACTCACAAACCTAAACCCAATTACCCACACACCACAGCCCTGTTATATCCCTATCCCAGTGGAGTAAAATACTTAAGTAAAAATACTTTAAAGTACTACTTAAGTAGTTTTTTGGGGTATCTGTACTTTACTATTTATATTTTTGACTACTTTTATTTTCACTTCACTAGATCCCGAAAGAAAATAATGTAATTTTTACTCCATACATTTTCCCTGACACCCAAAAGTACTTGTTACATGTTGAATGCTTAACAGGACAGGAAAATGGTCTAATTTGCACACTTATCAAGAAAACATCCCTGGTCATTCCTGCACATGCTTAATTTGTAAATGATGTCTGAGTGTTGGAGCGTGCCCCTGGTTATCCGTAAATTTAAAAAACATGAAAATGATTCCTTCTTGTTTGCTTTATATAAGGAATTTGAAATGATTTATACTTTTACTTATGATAATTAAGTATATTTTAGCAACTACTTTTACTTTGATACTTACAGTTGAAAATTCCCTGTTTTAGGTCAGTTAGGATCACCACTTTATTTTAAGAGTGTGAAATGTCAGAATAATAGTAGAGAGAATGATTGATTTCAGCTTTTATTGATTTCATCAAATTCCCAGTAGGTCAGAAGTTTACATACACTCAATTAGTATTTGGTAGCATTGCCTTTAAATTGTTTAACTTGGGTCAAAAGTTTCAGATAGCCTTCCACAAGCTTCCCACAATAAGTTGGGTGAATTTTGGCCCATTCCTCCTGACAGAGCTGGTGTAACTGAGTCAGGTTTGTAGACCTCCTTGCTCGCACATGCTTTTTCAGTTCTGCCCACAAACCTTCTATGGGATTGAGGTCAGGGCTTTGTGATGGCCACTCCAATAGCTTGACTTTGTTGTCCTTAAGCCATTTTGCCACAACTTTGGAAGTATGGTTGGGGTCATTGTCCATTTGGAAGACCCATTTGCGACCAAGCTTACCTGTATACACTAATAATTTAATATATAAACTCATAGTACAGTGGTTTAACACGTGCCCCTGCCCCATTCACTTTTTTCCTACCACTGCCAGAAAGGATTTGAATTGGCAATATACGCCCATCTACACCTGGGCCACTCAGGGATCTCGAGTGACGCAGTGGTCTAAAGCACTGCATCTCAGGCAGGTAGGCCGTCATTGTAAATAAGAATTTGTTCATAACTGACTTGCCAAGTTAAATAAAGATCTGATAATATAAAATAAAAACACCCATTACCTGTATGAGCCTTGCGTATCCCTACACCCCATTACTCATATAAACCAGATAAATCCATGGGCATACTCATAAAATAGGTCTACCCTCGTACACAAACTAGATATACAGTACACGTGTACCTCAGCCAAAATAATCTTACAGACCAGGTGTACCCCTGCATGTCTAACCCAATATTGATTAAAACATATATATATTTAAAAACAGGCCTATTACTACATGTAAACCCCAATTGTCATAAAAATAAGTGTACTTCTGCATTTCAGCTCCATTATTCATACAAATCAGCTGAAATTGACATACCTAAAAAGTATGCACCTGTGTTTGAACCCAGTTAGGCAACTAAACCAGGTCTAAATATGTGCTGTAGCCTGAATATTCATAAACTGTAATCCAGGTCTACCCCTGCAACTCAGCTCCCGTACTCCTAGAAATGAGGTCTAGACCTTTGACTGAGTCCCAATACTAATACACACCTGCATTTCAACCCAAATACCCATACAAAACAGGTTTAGCCCCACGGCCATGTCCAATAATCTGATATACCATGTCTACCCTTGTAACTTTTCAGCAAAGCTCAAATAAACCAGGTCTACCCTTGTGCAAGAGACAGTAAACAAACCTATTGTAACGGTCCTGACCTGTTTTATGTTGTTTTTGTATGTGTTTATGGTCAGGGCGTGTGTTTTGGGTGGGCAGTCTATGTTTTCTGTTTCTATGTTGGTTTTGGGTTGCCTGGTATGGCTCTTAATTAGAGGCAGGTGGTTTGCGTTTTCCTCTAATTAAGAGTCATATTTAGGTAGGGTGTTCTCACTGTTTGTTGGTGGGTGATTGTCTTCCGTATCTGTGTTATGTCTTGCACCATACGGGACTGTTCGGTGTTTCGTTTCGTTTCGATGTAGTCTGTTCCTGTCCGTGAGTTTTACGTGTTAGTTAAGTAAGTTCATGTTCAGGTTTTTTCGTCTACGTCGTTTTCTTGTTTTGTATTTTGAAAGTGTTTTGTTTTCGTGTTGCCGTCGTTAATAATAAAGAGATGGCTTATTTCCCGAATGCTGCATTTTGGTCTGATGATCCTTCTCTCCTCTCCTCGTCCGAGGAAGAGGAGAACGACAGCCCTTACAGAATCACCCACCACGCTAGGACCAAGCGGCAAGGGAAAACTCAACGGAGTAAGGGACAGGAAAAGAAGGAGCAATGGACTTGGGACGATATATTGGACGGAAAAGGTGTCTACACATGGGAGGAGATCCTGGCTGGTAGGGATCGCCTCCCATGGGAACAGTTGGAGGCACTGAGGAGAGCAGAGGCTACCGGAGAGAGGAACCGGAGTTATGAGGGAACGTGTCTGGCACGGAAGCCCAAAAAGCCCGTAAGTAACACCCAAAAATTTCTTGGGGGGGGAGGCTAAGAGGTAGTGGGCCAAGGGCAGGTAGGAGACCTGCACCCACTTCCCAGGCTTACCGTGGAGAGCGGGAGTACGGGCAGGCGCCGTGTTACGCAGTAGAGCGCACGGTGTCTCCTGTACGAGTGCATAGGCCAGTGCGGGTTATTCCACCTCCCCGCACTGGCAGGGCTAGATTGGGTATTGAGCCAGGTGTCATGAGGCCGGCTCAACGCGTCTGGTCTCCAGTGCGTCTCCTCGGGCCGGCATACATGGCACCTGCCTTACGCATGGTTTCCCCGGTTCGTCTACATAGGCCGGTACCGGGAGCATTCAACCAGGTAAGGTTGGGCAGGCTCAATGCTCAAGAGTGCCAGTACGCCTCCACGGTCCGGTATTTCCGGCGCCACCTCCCCGCCCCAGCCTAGTACCTACAGTGCCTACACTACGCACTAGGCTACCAGTGCGTCTCCTGAGCCCAGTTCCTCCTCCACGCACTCTCTCTGTAGTGCGTGTATCCAGTTCGGTGCCTCCAGTTCTGGCACCACGCACTAAGCCTCCTGTGCGTCTCCAGAGCCCTGTACACACTGTATCTTCTCCCCCTACTAATCCTGATGTGCTTGTCCTCAGCCCGGTGTCACCAGTGCCGGTACCTCGCATCAGTTATAGAGTGGGCTTTGAGAGTACAGTGTGCCCTGTCCCTGCTCCCCGCACTAGTAGGAAGGTGCTTATCCTTAGCCCGGTGCCTCCAGTTCCGGCACCACGCACCAGGTCTACAGTGCGCCGTATCCGGCCAGAGCCATCCGTCTCACCAGCGCCATCTGAGCCATCCGTCTCACCAGCGCCATCTGAGCCATCCGTCTCCCCAGCGCCATCTGAGCCATCCGTCTCCCCAGCGCCATCTGAGCCATCCGTCTCCCCAGCGCCATCTGAGCCATCCGTCTCCCCAGCGCCATCTGAGCCATCCGTCTCCCCAGCGCCGTCTGAGCCATCCGTCTGCAATGAGCCTGCAAAGCCGCCCGTCTGCCATGAGCCTGCTAAGCCGCCCGTCTGCCATGAGCCTACAGAGCCGTCTGCCAGACAGGAGCCGCTAGAGCCGCACGCCAGACAGGATCTGCCAGAGCCGCCAACCAGACAGGATCTGCCAGAGCCGCCAGCGAGCCATGAGCAGCCAGAGCCGTCAGAGAGCCATGAGCGTCGAGAGCCGTCAGAGAGCCATGAGCGTCGAGAGCCGTCAGAGAGCCATGAGCGTCGAGAGCCGTCAGAGAGCCATGAGCGTCGAGAGCCGTCAGAGAGCCATGAGCGTCGAGAGCCGTCAGAGAGCCATGAGCGTCGAGAGCCGTCAGCCAGCCATGAGCGTCGAGAGCCGTCAGCCAGCCATGAGCGTCGAGAGCCGTCAGTCAGCCATGAGCGTCGAGAGCCGTCAGCCAGCCATGAGCGTCGAGAGCCGTCAGCCAGCCATGAGCGTCGAGAGCCGTCAGCCAGCCATGAGCGTCAAGAGCCGTTCAGTCAGGATCTGCCTGAGTATATCAGCCGGGACCTGCCCCTTGTCCCGGTGCTGCCCCTTGTCCCGGTGCTGCCCCTTGTCCCGGTGCTGCCCCTTGTCCCGGTGCTGCCCCTTGTCCCGGTGCTGCCCCTTGTCCCGGTGCTGCCCCTTGTCCCGGTGCTGCCCCTTGTCCCGGTGCTGCCCCTTGTCCCGGTGCTGGCCGTTCATTTAGGGGATGTTAGTTTTAGGGTGGTCATTGGGAGGGGAAGACAGAAGCGGGGAGTGACTATGGTGGTGTGGGGACAGCGTCCAGAGCCTGAGCCACCACCGTGGTCAACTGCCCACCCAGACCCTCCCCTGGACTTTGTGCTGGTGCGCCCGGCGTTCGCACCTTGAGGGGGGGGTTCTGTAACGGTCCTGACCTGTTTTATGTTGTTTTTGTATGTGTTTATGGTCAGGGCGTGTGTTTTGGGTGGGCAGTCTATGTTTTCTGTTTCTATGTTGGTTTTGGGTTGCCTGGTATGGCTCTTAATTAGAGGCAGGTGGTTTGCGTTTTCCTCTAATTAAGAGTCATATTTAGGTAGGGTGTTCTCACTGTTTGTTGGTGGGTGATTGTCTTCCGTATCTGTGTTATGTCTTGCACCATACGGGACTGTTCGGTTGTTCGTTTCCTTTCGTTTCGATGTAGTCTGTTCCTGTCCGTGAGTTTTACGTGTTAGTTAAGTAAGTTCATGTTCAGGTTTTTTCGTCTACGTCGTTTTCTTGTTTTGTATTTTGAAAGTGTTTTGTTTTCGTGTTGCCGTCGTTAATAATAAAGAGATGGCTTATTTCCCGAATGCTGCATTTTGGTCTGATGATCCTTCTCTCCTCTCCTCGTCCGAGGAAGAGGAGAACGACAGCCCTTACACCTATTGACATTAAATCATTAAATATTTGTTAAGTTATTACACTAATTTAGTTTACGGGTCAATACAAAGCAAATTCCCCTTGAAATAACAAAATATGACATTTTACAGACAGAATCACTGATGTAAACATTTGTAAAGGCTAATGGATAATGGTAAAATCATCTGTAAGATCATCTTGAGCAAGTACATCCATAACCCAACTCAACTGCAATCTACTGAAAACATAAAATAATTCTATGATAAAATTTACACTCAGTGGCCAGTTTATTAGATACACCACCCCATTCACGAAAATGGTTAGCTCCTACAGACAGTGAGTCACGTGGTCGTCGCTTGCTATATAAAGCAGGAAATCACACACCGAGGCAATCAGTAACTGTTCGATTGAACATTAGAATGGGCAAAACTAGTGACCTAAGCGACTTTGAGTGCGGTATGATAATTTCTTCCAAGTGCGCCGGTTCCAGGACCTCATAAACGGCTGGGCTTTTCACGCACGACAGTGTCTAGGGTTTACCGAGAATTCTGCGGCAAACAAAATAACATCCAGTCAGCGGCAGTCCTGTGGGCGAGATGAGAGGTCGAAGGAGAATGGCAAGAATCGTGCAAGCGAACAGGTGGGCCACAAACAGGCAAATAAACGAGCAGTACAACTGTGATGTGCAGAACGGCATCTCGGAACGCGCAACTCGTCAGTCCTTGTCACGGATGGGCTATTGCAGCCGACGACCACACAGGGTTCCACTCCTATCAGCTAAAAACAAGAAGAAGCAGCTCCAGTGGGCACAAGATCACCAACAGTGGACAATTGAGGAGTAGAAAGACATTGCCTGGTCCAACGAATCCCAGTTCATGTTGTCAGGATTAGGCGTAAGCAGCATGAGTTTATGGCCCCATGCTGCTCGTGTCAACAGTACAGGCTGGTGGCGGTGGTGTAATGGTGTTGGGTATGTTTTCCTGGCACCCTTGATACCAATTGAGCAACATGTCCATACCCCAAAGAATTCAGGCTGTTCTGGAGGCAAAAGGGGGTCCGAACTTCATCAACATATTCATTTCTTAAGCTGTTTAATGCAGACTTCTGGTGCCAAATTGGTCTGTAAATGTACACCTCAGAGGAATATGCTGGTGGTCTCATGACCATTTTGAGAAATCACATGAAACCTCTCTGAATCATACTAGACACCTTGATAAGTACAACTTTAACTTCTCTAGAGCCTGTAAAGAACAAACGTGTTTTTTTCTTCACTATTGTGACCTTTGGGATTAATTGGTTTAACTAAAGTGAGTTTGCTGAACTCTCTACCTACAGTATGGCTTAGAGTAACACCACGCCACAGCAGAATAGCACCACGCCACAGCAGAATAGCACCACGCCACAGCAGAATTGCACCACGCCACAGCAGAATAGCATGGGGAATGTTGAGGGAAGGCTCTCGAAGTACTACTATCTCTGTTGATTTGTTTAACACAGCCAGGATGAAATGATAACAAAGTATATCTTAACTTCTATTTTCCAAACCCCTCTAACAAGGGGTATACCTAGAGAGTTAACGCTCCATGTCTCCTACAAATAGACTTACAGCGCTCCATATCTCTGGTCTAACAGAGCTCTGTGAGGAGCCTGCTCCTCTCGTCTCCCCCTCTCTCTATATATTAAATCGACCAATCAAAGCGTGTCAGTCATGCATTCTGCCCAGCGCCTGACAGCTTGGCAGTTCCAATGTGAGAGCGGTTCATTCATTCTTATGACACACTTCCGATATCCGTATGGAGCTGCTTTGCTCTTTCCTTTGGAAGCACATTCACAGACGCTATTAGACCAAACAAAATTAAAAGCTTTACTTCTCCTATCTGGGATGTGTGAGTGATAACATGAAGAAAAACTTTACTGGAACCGTTACAGGAACCTACTTGTCTTGGTGCTTAGATGAGAGTGAATGAAAGATTTATTGATAAAATAGACCCTCTAGAAAGTGTGTGGGTATGTTTGAGTTGTGTGTGTGTGTGCTGTCTGCGTGCTGTCTGTGTGCTGTCTGTGTGTGTGTACGTGTGTGTGTGTGTGTGTGTGTGTGTGTGTGTGTGTGTGTGTGTGTGTGTGTGTGTGTGTGTGTGTGTGTGTGTGTGTGTGTGTGTGTGTGTGTGTGTGTGTGTGTGTGTGTGTGTCTGCTGTACTGTAGAAACTCGGGGGCATATTGACGTTGCCAGGAGGGCGCTGAGAGAGAGAGGATTGCTCAATGGCCTTGAACTCTTACCAGAGGGGTTCTACTGGAGCCACAGAGCATCAGTACTAATCACAAACACAACGTCTCGCCATCTCAGACCACAATCCAGTTAACTCAGACTGGAGCTCCTCAAACTACAGCAGACACACATCACTGCTAATCCCTGATTAGTGAGGTACTGGGAATCGGACAGGATGTACATGTACAGTTACTGTATACATCTCTGGAAGAGTGTTCACACAGTCCTTGATAAAACATATATACACTGTATATATATATATACACTTCTCAAAAAAATAAAGGGAACACTTAAACAACACAATGTAACTCCAAGTCAATCACACTTCTGTGAAATCAAACTGTCCACTTAGGAAGCAACACTGATTGACAATACATTTCACATGCTGTTGTGCAAATGGAATAGACAAAAGGTGGAAATTATAGGCAATTAGCAAGACACCCCCCAAAACAGGAGTGATTCTGCAGGTGGTGACCACAGACCACTTCTCAGTTCCTGTGCTTCCTGGCTGATGTTTTGGTCACTTTTGAATGCTGGCGGTGCTCTCACTCTAGTGGTAGCATGAGACTGAGTCTACAACCCACACAAGTGGCTCAGGTAGTGCAGTTCATCCAGGATGGCACATCAATGCGAACTGTGGCAAAAAGGTTTGCTGTGTCTGTCAGCGTAGTGTCCAGAGCATGCAGGCGCTACCAGGAGACAGGCCAGTACATCAGGAGACGTGGAGGGGGCCATAGGAGGGCAACAACCCAGCAGCAGGACCGCTACCTCCGCCTTAGTGCAAGGAGGTGCACTGCCAGAGCCCTGCAAAATGACCTCCAGCAGGCTACAAATGTGCATGTGTCAGCATATGGTCTCACAAGGGGTCTGAGGATCTCATCTTGGTACCTAATGGCAGTCAGGCTACCTCTGGCGAGCACATGGAGGGCTGTGCGGCCCCACAAAGAAATGCCACCCCACACCATGACTGACCCATCGCCAAACCGGTCATGCTGGAGGATGTTGCAGGCAGCAGAACGTTCTCCACGGCGTCTCCAGACTCTGTCACGTCTGTCACATGTGCTCATGTGCTCAGTGTGAACCTGCATTCATCTGTGAAGAGCACAGGGCGCCAGTGACGAATTTGCCAATCTTGGTGTTCTCTGGCAAATGCCAAACGTCCTGCACGGTGTTGGGCTGTAAGCACAACCCCCACCTGTAGACGTCGGGCCCTCATACCACCCTCATGGAGTCTGTTTCTGACCGTTTGAGCAGACACATGCACATTTGTGGCCTGCTGGAGGTCATTTTGCAGGGCTCTGGCAGTGCACCTCCTTGCACTAAGACGGAGGTACCGGTCCTGCTGCTGGGTTGTTGCCCTCCTACGGCCTCCACCACGTCTCCTGATGTACTGGCCTGTCTCCTCGTAGCGCCTGCATGCTCTGGACACTACGCTGACAGGCACAGCAAACCTTTTTGCCACAGTTCGCATTGATGTGCCATCCTGGATGAACTGCACTACCTGAGCCACCTGTGTGGGTTGTGGACTCCGTCTCATGCTACCACTAGAGTGAGAGCACCGCCAGCATTCAAAAGTGACCAAAACATCAGCCAGGAAGCATAGGAACTGAAAAGTGGTCTGTGGTCACCACCTGCAGAATCACTCCTGTTTTGGGGGGTGTCTTGCTAATTGCCTATAATTTCCACCTTTTGTCTAATCCATTTGCACACCCGCATGTGAAATGTATTGTCAATCTGTGTTGCTTCCTAAGTGGACAGTTTGATTTCACAGAAGTGTGATTGACTTGGAGTTACATTGTGTTGTTTAAGTGTTCCCTTTATTTTTTTGAGAAGTGTATATATATATATATATACATTATATATATATATACTTAAACATAGCTCCAGTAGTCAAATATCACTTTAGTCCACAGTATGGTTGTTGTTACGATAAAATCGTTTTTCCAGATACATTGATATCATATAGGGCCTTTTATAAAGCCGGTTGTTTCTTCTTTAACTGGTTTTATTTGTGTGTTATTAACAGTGTGGTATTAGAATATGGCAGGAAGTAAGTGAGCTCTGCTCTAATTAGAGACCTGTCCCAAGTGGCCTAATGTGTTCTGGGTTACAAAAAAAAAAGCTAATTAAGTGGCAATTAAACACCACTGTCTGTGAGAAGGAAAGTAAACCTGGTCAGGTTTGTGTCAGAACATGCCCAAATGGTTGGTGGTTGGAGAAGCCTTTGTAACGCTTTTGTTGGTTTAAGTCATCAATGTCACACCTTTTGTGATTGCTTCAGGACAGTTTTCCTAATTGAATGTCAGAGTAGGTTTTCCCCCATTTGTGGCAGCCAAAACTGAGAAAGAAAAAGAGGGAGTCTGTACAATGTTGGAAAACCAATGCATGAGATGCATGTTTGTCGAAGAATACATTTAGAATTAGAATACATTTGTGACATAATGGCAGGCGACAGAGTGTGCGATGTTTTCTTATCTTTCATTATCATGTGGCCACCACAGCTAGACATTACCTGTTGATGGCAGAGAGGAGCGGAGCCCTGATGGACAGACGGATGGGATGGCTGATGAATTCCTGGCAGGTGCTTTGTCAGAGGGGAGGCAATTTAAACCCCCAGGGGAAGGATACCATTTAGAGTTCAGACCACTTCTAATGTAAAAGAGTCGCATTTCCCTTCCCGTTTTCACAACCAAATGACATTAATTGTTGATTTTAACAAGGTCCTGGTCAGCATGAACATGCGCCGGTCACCTAGACACCAGTCCATAATTCTCCATATCAGCCCACTCCGATTTAGAAAAATGGCCATAGAGGGGTCAATCTCCCTTTCATACATAGTGACTGATAGATCCAATACTTTTGGAATCAGATAAAACTTTGACGAATGGCCCTGTGCTAAGCCGTGGGGAATGGCTGTAAGGGGCTGGCTGAGGCTGGCTAGGGCTGGCTGGGGCTATGTCCATGCCAGCCTGTTCCTCTCCCATCACGGCCCTGCTGGCTTTGATCAATGGGCCACACCACAGACACGTAGGTCTGTCCACCGTCACATGATTAAAAGAGCTGGAGGATATTGCTTTCCCACCATCTACTCTCAGAGAGAAAAAACTTCATAAAACTAAGGCGACAGCGTCCTCTTTCTCGCTCTGATGATTCTTGGGTGATTTGGATTGATCAGAAAGGTTTTTTGGGGGGATTGAAGGAGGCTGGATTGAAGTGGGATGAAAATATCAGAGGCTATGATCATTTTCCATAGTCCTGGAGCAGGAAAAATAATCAAAATGGCCACTTGACACATATGAGCATAGTAGATGCATATGCAATATGTCAACAGTGAAGCAATCTCATGTAACCCGGGGGAGGATCAGCAAGAGTGAACGTCCCTTGAAACCCATATCTCAGAAATAGAGTTGAAGTCAGAAGTTTACATACACCTTAGCCAAATATATTTCAACTCAGTTTTTCACAATTCCTGACATTTAATCCAAGTAAAACTTCCCTGTTTTAAGTCAGTTAAGATCACCACTTTATTTTAAGAATGTGAAATGTCAGAATAATAGTAGAGAGAATGATTGATTTCAGCTTTTATTTATTTCATCACATTTCCAGTGTGTCAGAAGTTTACATACACTCGATTAGTATTTGGTAGCATTGCCTTTAAATTATTTAACTTTGGTCTTTCGGGTAGCCTTCCACAAGCTTCCCACAATAAGCTGGGTGAAATTTGGCCCATTCCTCCTGACAGAGCTGGTGTAACTGAGTCAGGTTTGCAGGCCTCCTTACTCACACACGCTTTTTCAGGTCTGCCCACAAATTTTCCATAGGATTGAGGTCAGGGCTTTGTGATGGCCACTCCAAAAGCTTGACCTTGTTGTCCTTAAGCCATTTTGCCACAACTTTGGAAGTATGCTTGGGGTCATTGTCCAATTGGAAGGCCCATTTGCGACCAAGCTTTAACTTCCTGACTAATGTCTTGAGATTATATATACACATAATTTTCCTTCCTCACGATGCCATCTATTTTGTGAAGTGCACCAGTCCCTCCTGCAGCAAAGCACCCCCACAACATGATGCTTCCACCCCCGTACTTCACGGTTGGGATGGTGTTCTTCGGCTCGCAAGCCTCCCCCTTTTTCCTCCAAACATAACGATGGTCATTATGGCCAAACAGTTCTATTTTTGTTTCATCAGACCAAAGGACATTTCTCCAAAAAGTACAATCTTCGTCCCCATATGCAGTTGCAAATGTCTGGCTTTTTTATGGTGGTTTTGGAACAGTGGCTTCTTCCTTGCTGAGCGACCTTTCAGGTTATGTCGATATGGGACTCGTTTTATTGTGGATATAGATACTTTGTAGCTGTTTCCTCCAGCATCTTCACAAGGTCCTTTGCTGTTGTTCTGGGATTGATTTGCACTTTTCGCACCAAAGTACGTTCATCTCTAGAAGATAGAACGTGTCTCCTTCCTGAGCGGTATGACGGCTTCATGGTCCCATGGTGTTTATACTTGCGTACTATTTGTTGTACAGATGAACGTAGTACCTTCAGGCATTTGGAAATTGCTCCCAAGGATGGACCAGACTTGTGGAGGTCTACAATATTTTTCCTGAGGTCTTGGCTGATTTCCTTTGATTGTCCCATGATGTCAAGCAAAGAGGCACTGAGTTTGAAGATATGCCTTGAAATACATCCACAGGTACACCTCCAATTGACTCAAAGTATGTTAATTAGCCTATCAGAAGCTTCTAAAGCTGGAATTTTCCAAGCTGTTTAAAGGCACAGTCAAATTAGTGTATGTAAACTTCTGACCCACTGGATTGTGATACAATGAATTATAATAATTACAATTGTTGGAAAAATTACTTGTCATGCACAAAGTAGATGTCCTAACCGACTGTCCAAAACCATACTTTGTTAACAAGACATTTGTGGAGTGGTTGAAAAACAAGTTTTAATGACTCCAACCTAAGTGTATGTAAACTTCCGTCTTCAACTCTATTTAGATTGGTTTTCAATGGTCAGTTGTCATAAACAGAGTGGAAAAGTCACTACAATCAGACATATGGTCCAATGAGGCTCAGTAAGCATGGCGCTTGCAATGGCAGGGTTGTGGGTTTGATTCCCACGGGGGAGCAGTATGTAAAAGTACGAAAATGTATGCACTCACTACTGTAAGTTGCTTTGGATAAGAGTGTCTCCTAAAATGTAAAAAAAAAAAAAAAAAAAAAACATTGAGAGGCCCAATAAGGAAGGTAGCAGAGCTGAGGAGATGACAAGATGCGCCCAGGTAATTGAGAAGTCGAGGAGGCTCCTGCTTGTAGCAAAGTGTATCCAGACAGTTGAGGTTCTCCTAGCTATGTTCGCCCCTACCTCTCCCATTACCTCCAACCCCAGGAATCGCATCCCCATCTGCATAAATCCCACCGCCAGTGACAAATCGACCGTGCGATTAGCATGATATATAGTGCAAAATGTAAATAATAACAAGTGCTCCTAATTGGCACGCTACCTGGCAACAAATCAGTAATGCTGCTATCCTGCACCGTGGCGCAGTGCTACAACAAAATCATTAAGAATATGTGCCGTTGAATCCCCTTTGTGACACTCTCTCTCTCTTTCTTTGTGGGGTATTTGTCACTCAGCTATCTCTTGGGGGAGAAGTGTTTGTTTAAGGTCGGGTGTTGAGCCCCAACCCATGCAGTTCTATCAGTTTGTTTGTCTTAGCATACGGCGGATGCTCTGTACTTTAAATGCATGATATAATTGACTTCTCAGTACTCAATACTGCTACTCAATACTGTTTTCATATTGATTTATCAAACTCATTTTAAGTTGTATTGCATGCCAACCACAGGGTGTTTGGCTCTGAAGTGAAAGGAAAACATAGATGCCATATACATCTTCCATATACATTTTGTTCACCAAAATCTTCGCCATAGCGACACATCAAAAACTTCAGTAAAACCATGCATGGCATACATGGTATAACAAAGATCTTTATCGCACACATGGCTTTCTTTTCATCTGTCAGAGTGCTTTGTCCCTGGGAAGGCCCCTGTCTGTGTTTACCTCTTTGAGAGCTGGTCCGTAATGATCCTGGGCTAGTCTGGCTCGCTGTAATATTCAGAGGATAGGCCTAATGAACAGACTGGAGAAGCAGTGGAGTGATGGACACGCTGACTTCCCCCCTGATTCTGTGGGCTTAGACTAGTCTACTCATCAGTACAGCCATGACGGGGGTCCCGCTGCCTTGCCTCCCTGATTTACACATTCGCAGGAAGAAAAGCACGAGAGGAAAGATACCTCTGTTATCAGGGGACTGACACCAGCCTGGAGAGGGGCTGTAATTAGATTGGGATATATGGGAGTAGTTAAGGCCCTAAAATATCATTGATCAGGGGGGGGATATCGACAGACGCACACTAAGCTGCTACAACAGCAAACCGACAGCCCCCGAACATCCTTCTCTCTGAGCAAGGTGTTGTTCTTGTTAGTACTCTGCTATTACTTAGCTGGTTAACACAGCTCTCAGACCTGTTCATTGGTCTACTTGGCAACCAGACGTCCTAGGAAGATGGGATACCACTGTTATATTTGAACAGACCACGACTGGGCATTTGAGTTGTTCAAGTCAATACCGGTATATCCAGAACCTTACAGAGGTTTAGAATGCGAAAATGGTGGCTGATTTTGTTCTTCAAATTAAGCTTAATTAACTAATATCAGGATATAATTGTATATAATACAATACTCTGATCCATTCACTCCTAACATCACTTAAAGGGAAACTGAGTGCAACTTATCTGGTCAGTATATTCCAAAACTCTATTTTGCAAAATTTGTGTAACTGAGGTCATCTCGGCTTTACATGAGGGTTGCCAACTAACGTGGGATTGTAACGCAGAGGGAGAATTGTCATGCATGGAGAACAGCTGGGCTGATTGCGCTCTATTCAATCGTCGCAGCGAACCTCCAGACAGTGAGACAGATATTGCGCAGCGCTTCAGACTTGGACCTAGTTTACATAAGACAACACGTCGCCAATGTTCTGTTGAGAGAACAATTGGACCCTAAGCTCTTTGTGGAGTGGCCACTTGCTGATGTGTTTGATAATGATCACTCAAGTCTGCCACTGTTTCGGGCAAAATGAAAATTGAGACAATGCGATGCGCACTTGCATCCCAACTGCCACTTGTCAATATTCAAAAATTCAAAACGACATTCACGAGCATCTTGTGTCCCGCCGCGACCTGTTTGGTAACATGATTTGCAATGAAACACTGCTAGACAGACGCACACCCTCGTAATAGATTGTGAGAAAGTTCTACAAAGAATACGGCACCGAAACACAGACGTCGACACTCGCCTGTGACTTGAGAAGCTGATTTAGCTAACGTGACCTACCTGCTCAATGGGCCTGCTAGCTACTACTAGCTAGCCTTATTGACAAACACAGAGTTGGAACTTAGCTAGGGCAATGATAAACAGCATGTAGTAGCTTGTCAAATAAAATCTAATTGTGGTTGATTTAAAATAGTTTGACAGCTTGCTGATGATGAAGTCGTAGACATGTTCTCAGAAATCAGCCCTCAGCGGGGCCAGCAGCTGACTTGATACTGTCTTCAATGCCCTGAATAGCTGTACATGTGTTTACTTGAGAAATACTGCACCAAACACCTTAGCATGATGTAATATATCGTGACTAAGACCTCCTCGACACAAACGTCAAAATTCATTACGGATTACTTGATTTATCTTAGATTCATTCGGACTATTTTGAGGAAATGTTGTTGCCATCGTGACTCAAGAGGGACAAGCAACAGTAACTGCAAGGGTACGATAAAGCGAACATGACACACCCACATCGAACCACACCCTCAAAACTCAAATCCCGTTTCTTAATTATCAGCAGAAAAACACATGCGGAATCGCTGATTTCAGCCACTCTTTAAAAAAGTGACCATGTTATTTTTGTGGTGTGTATGTAGTCTAATACATATTTTGTATTATAGGAATAATGTGAGAGAGCATGCATCAGTCCAGCTACATAGGGAGTATTGAGAGGTGGATTTAGTTTAATTTCTCAATGTTACTCAAAGTTCACTAGTATCAGGAGGACTGATGTATTAGGAAAAGGAAAGGACAAACAGATGTTACCGAATCCGACCATCGATCAGGCTGAATTCTCCCTCTTCCTTTAGCCTTTACCTTTCTCTATCTCTCTTCCCCTGTCCTTCTCTCTGTTCTGAGATGATTCCACGCTAGTCAAAAAATCAGCCTTGTGAGTCGCCGGCTGATGTTATGGCATAGCATGATGCTCTTGTCTGTGACCACTGTATGCAAAGCGTGGCATTAGTCACCGGCCGGCTGGCCCTGACAGGCCTGCAGTGTGAGGGAGATTAATGCCAGGTAGGGCCACTTTATTATCGTCACTCTCTTCTTTCTCTCTCCCCGACTCTGCCTCTCCGTTCGGCCCCACGATTAATTGTCTGCTCCCTTGCTCCGGAGTGACGGATGTGAGGAGGGGTGTGAGGAGGAGCACACAGGCACCTGCCTCTGGACTTGACAACCCCCACCCTCTCCTCCCCTCCTCTACCCTACCTTGGCTATCTCCACTCCTCCATACAGCCCTCCCTACCAGCCTAGCCCCCAGGCCTACAGGAAACACTCTATATGGTCACTAAGACAGCAGTTCTAGCCACAGAGAATAGGAGCAGATTTCCTATTTTCCTGTCATTGCCTGTATTTTCAAGTGGCCCCATTTGTCAAATTTAGAGATCAATCAATCTACACCTCTTTTGTTCTTCAAACACATTCACTGTGTGTGCAGTGTTGCTTTATTTCAAATGAAATCACCGGGAAACTCCTCTTCCGACTCTCACCTTTCTCATATTATCCTGTCCTGCTGAGTTTTGATGGAGTTTAAACATGGGCACAAGAGACAGGGACACTGGGTTATCAAACAAGCTCAACAATTAGAACACCATATCATATACAGTGCATTCGGAAATTATTCAGACCCCTTGACATTCTCCACATTTTGTTACGTTACAGCCATATGCTAAAATGTATTAAATTGCTTTCTCCCCTCATCAATCCACACACAGTACCCCATAATGACAAAGCAAAACTGTTTAATTTTTTGTGGGGCAAATATATTAAACATAAAAAACATTAACATAAGTATTCAGACGCTTTACTCAGTAATTTGTTGAAGCTAATTTGACAGCGATTACAGCTCCGAGTCTTCTTGGGTATGACGCTACAAGCTTGGCACATCTGTATTTGGGGAGTTTCTCCCATTCTTCTCTGCAGATCCTCTCAAGCTCTATCAGGTTGAACAGGGAATGTTGCAGCACAGCTATTTTCAGGTCTCTACAGAGATGTTCGATTGGGTTCAAGTCCGGGCTCTCTCTGGGCCACTCAAGGACATTCAGAGACTTGTCACGAAGCCAATCCTGCTTCGTCTTGGCTGTGTGCTTAGGGTCGTTGTCCTGTTGGAAGGTGAACCTTTGCCCCAGTCTGAGGTCCTTTTTTTTTCAAAATAAAATAAAATGTTATTCGTCACATACATATGATTAGCAGATTTTAATGCGAGTGTAGCAAAATGCTTGTGCTTCTAGTACCGACAATGCAGTAATAACCAACGAGTAATCTAACCTAACAATTCCACAACTACTACCTTATACACACAAGTGCAAAGGGATAAAGAATATGTACATAAAGATATATGAATGAGTGATGGTACAGAAAGGCATGGGCAAGATGCAGTAGATGGTATAGAGTACAGTATATACATATGAGATGAGTAATGTAGGGTATATAAACATAAAGTGGCATGGTTTAAAGTGGCTAGTGATACATGTATTGCATAAAGATGGCAAGATGCAGTAGATGATATAGAGTACAGTATATACAAATACATATGAGATGAGTAATGTATGGTATGTAAACATTATATTAAGTGGCATTGTTTAAAGTGGCTAGTGATACATTTTTACATACATTTCCATCAATTCCCATTATTAAAGTGGCTGGAGTTGAGTCAGTATGTTGGCAGCAGCCACTAAATGTTAGTGGTGGCTGTTTAACAGTCTGATGGCCTTGAGATAGAAGCTGTTTTTCAGTCTCTCGGTCCCTGTTTTGATGCACCTGTACTGACCTCGCCTTCTGGATGATAGCGGGGTGAACAGGCAGTGGCTCAGGTGGTGGTTGTCCTTGATGATCTTTATGGCCTTCCTGTGACATCGGGTGGTGTAGGTGTCCTGGAGGGCAGGTAGTTTGCCCCCGGTGATGCGTTGTGCAGACCTCCCTACCCTCTGGAGAGCCTTACGGTTGTGGGCGGAGCAGTTGCCGTACCAGGCGGTGATACAGCCCGACAGGATGCTCTCGATTGTGCATCTGTAGAGGTTTGTGAGTGCTTTTGCTGACAAGCCGAATTTCTTCAGCCTCCTGAGGTTGAAGAGGCGCTGCTGCGCCTTCTTCACAACGCTGTCTGTGTGGGTGGACCAATTCAGTTTGTCCGTGATGTGTACGCAGAGGAACGTAAAACTTACTACCCTCTCCACTACTGTCCCGTCGATGTGGATAGGGGGGTGCTCCCTCTGCTGTTTCCTGAAGTCCACAATCATCTGCTTTGTTTTGTTGACGTTGAGTGTGAGGTTATTTTCCTGACATCACACTCCGAGGGCCCTCACCTCCTCCCTGTAGGCCGTCACGTCGTTGTTGGTAATCAAGCCTACCACTGTAGTGTCGTCCGCAAACTTGATGATTGAGTTGGAGGCGTGCATGGCCACGCAGTCGTGGGTGAACAGGGAGTACAGGAGAGGGCTCAGAATGCACCCTTGTGAGGCCCCAGTGTTGAGGATCAGCGGGGTGGAGATGTTGTTACCTACCCTCACCACCTGGGGAAGGCCCGTCAGGAAGTCCAGTACCCAGTTGCACAGGGCGGGGTCGAGACCCAGGGTCTTGAGCTTGATGACGAATTTGGAGGGTACTATGGTGTTAAATGCTGAGCTGTAGTCGATGAACAGCATTCTCACATAGGTATTCCTCTTGTCCAGATGGGTTAGGGCAGTGTGCAGTGTGGTTGCGATTGCGTCGTCTGTGGACCTATTGGGTCGGTAAGCAAATTGGAGTGGGTCTAGGGTGTCAGGTAGGGTGGAGGTGATATGGTCCTTCACTAGTCTCTCAAAGCACTTCATGATGACGGAAGTGAGTGCTACGGGGCGGTAGCCGTTTAGCTCTGTTACCTTAGCTTTCTTGTGAACAGGAACAATGGTGGCCCTCTTGAAGCATGTGGGAACAGCAGACTGGGATAAGGATTGGTTGAATATGTCCGTAAACACACCAGCCAGCTGATCTGCGCATGCTCTGAGGACACGGCTGGGAATGCCGTCTGGGCCTGCAGCCTTGCGAGGGTTAACACGTTTAAATGTTTTACTCACCTCGGCTGCAGTGAAGGAGAGCCCGCAGGTTTTGGTAGCAGGCCGTGTCAGTGGCACTGTATTGTCCTCAAAGCGAGCAAAAAAGTTATTTAGTCTGTCTAGGAGCAAGACATCCTGGTCCGCGACGGGGCTGGTTTTCTTTTTGTAATCCGTGATTGACTGTAGACCCTGCCACATACCTCTTGTGTCTGAGCTGTTGAATTGCGACTCTACGTTGTCTCTATACTAGCACTTAGCTTGTTTGATTGCCTTGCGGAGGGAATAGCTACACTGTTTGTATTCGGTAATGTTTCCGGTCACCTTGCCCTGGTTAAAAGCAGTGGTAAAAGCAGTGGTTCGTGCTTTCAGTTTCGCCCGAATGCTGCCATCAATCCACGGTTTCTGGTTTGGGAATGTTTTAATCGTTGCTGTGGGTATAACGTCGTCGATGCACTTTCTAATGAACTCGCTCACCGAATCAGTGTATTCGTCAATGTTGTTTTTGGACGCAATGCGGAACATATCCCAATCCACGTGATCGAAGCAGTCTTGAAGCGTGGAATCAGATTGGTCAGACCAGCGTTGAACAGACCTGAGCGCGGGAGCTTCTTGTTTTAGTTTCTGTTTGTAGGCTGGAAGCAACAAAATGGAGTCGTGATCAGCTTTTCCGAAAGGAGGGTGGGGGAGGGCCTTATATGCGTTGCGGAAGTTAGAATAACATTGATCCAGAGATTTACCAGCCCTGGTAGCACAATCAATATGCTGATAGAATTTAGGGAGTTTTGTTTTCAGATTAGCCTTGTTAAAATCCCCTGCTACAATGAATGCAGCCTCAGGATGTGTGGTTTCCAGTTTACATAGAGTCAGATAAAGTTTGTTCATGGCCATCGATGTGTCTGCTTGGGGGGGGGAATATATATACGGCTGTGATTATAATCGAAGGGAATTCCCTTGGAAGATAATGCGGTCGACATTTGATTGTGAGGAATTCTAAGTCAGGTGAACAGAATGACTTGAGTTCCTGTATGTTGTTATGATCACACCACGTCTCGTTAATCATAAGGCATAACCCCCCGCTCCTCTTCTTACCAGAAAGATGCTTGTTTCTGTCGGTGCGATGCGTGAAGAAACCAGCTGGCTGCACCGACTCCGTTGGCGTCTCTCGAGTGAGCCATGTTTCCGTGAAGCGTTACAGTCTCTGATGTCTCTCTGGAATGCTACCATTGCTCGGATTTCATCAACCTTGTTGTCAAGAGACTGGACATTGGCGAGTAGTATGCTAGGGAGTGGAGCTTGATGTGCCCGTCTCCGGAGCCTGACCAGAAGACCGCTTCGTTTGCCCCTTTTACGGCGTCGTTGTTTAGGGCTGGGATCCGATCCATTGTACTGGGTGGAAGACAAAACACAGGATCCGCTTCGGGAGAGTCATATTCCTGGTCGTAATGATGGTGAGTTGACGTTTCTCTTATATTCAGGAGTTTCTCCTGACTGTATGTAATGAAACCAAAGATTACCTGGGGTACCAAGGTAAGAAATAACACGAAAAAAAATAAATAGTGAATAGTTTTCTAGGAATGCAAAGCGAGGCGGCCATCTCTGTTGGCACCGGAATGTAGAACACAGCGCTCTGGAGCCGGTTTACATCAAGGATCTTTCTGTACTTTGCTCCGTTCATCTTTCACCTTGATCCTGACTAGTCTCCCAGTCCCTGTTGCTGAAAAACATCCCCACAGCATGATGCTGCCACCCCCATGCTTCCCCGTAGGGATGGTGCCAGGTTTCCTCCAGACGTGACACTTGGCATTCAGGCCAAAGAGTTCATTCTTGGTTTCATCAGACCAGAGAATCTTATTTATCACAGTCTGAGAGTCTGTTGGTGCATTTTGGCAAACTCCAAGCGGGCTATCATGTGTCTTTTACTCAGGAGTGGCCTTTAACTAAACAAGTCAGTTAAGAACAAATTCTTATTTACAATGACGGCCTACCTCGGCCAAACCCTCCCCTATCCCGGACGACGCTGGGCCAATTGTGCGCCGCCCTATGGAACTCCCGATGACGGCCAGTTGTGATACAGCCAGGGATCGAACAAGGGTCTGTAGTGACACCTGTAGCATTGCGATGCAGTCCCTTAGACTGCTGCGCCACTCATGACACCTTAAATAAAGGCCTGATTGATGGAGTGCTGCAGAGATGCTTGTCCTTCTGGAAGGTGTTCCCATGTCCACAGAGGAACTCTGGAGCTCTGTCAGAGTCACCATCGGATTCTTGGTCACCTCCCTGACCAAGTTCCTTCTCCCCCGATTGCTCAGTTTGGCCGGGTGGCCAGCTCTAAGAAGAGTCTTGGTGGTTCCAAACTTCTTCCATTTAAGAATGATGGAGTCCACTGTGTTCTTGGGAACCTTCAGTGCTACAGAAATGTTTTGGTACCCTTCCCCAGATCTGTGCCTCGACACAATCCTGTCTCAGAGCTCTATGGTAGAGTGGCCAGATGGAAGCCACTCCTCAGTAAAAGGCCCATTGGAGTTTGCCGAAAGGCACCTAAAGACTCTCAGACCATGAGAAACAAGATTATCTGGTTTGATGAAACCAAGATTGAGCTCTTTGGCCTGAATGCCAAGCGTCACGTCTGGAGAAAATGTGGCACCATCCCTACTGTGAAACATGGGGGTGGCAGCATCATGCTGTGGGGATGTTTTTCAGTGGCAGGGACTGGGAGACTAGTCAGGATAGAGGCAAAGATGAACGGAGCAAAGTACAGAGATATCCTTGATGTAAACCTGCTTGTCACGTTAGGTGTTGTGTTGGTGTTTGAGGCACGACATCCGCCCGACAGAGCGTGTGGGGGACTTGATGTCACCTGAGTCAGCTCTCCATACTCGTCCTGAGGTGCGTACTAGCAGTCTGGTGAAGACTGTGCCAGCAGAGCTGCCCGTCTGCCCAGCGCCATCTGAGCTGCCTGCCTGCCCAGCGCCATCTGAGCTGCCTGCCTGCCCAGCGCCATCTGAGCTGCCTGCCTGCCCAGCGCCATCTGAGCTGCCTGTCTGTCCCGAGCCATTAGAGCCGTCCATCAGTCAGGAGCCGCTAGAGCCGTCTGTCAGTCAGGTGCCGCCAGAGCAGCCCGCCAGTCAGGAGCTGCCAGAGCCGCCCTCCAGTCATGAGCTGCCTTCCAGTCATGAGCTGCCTTCCAGTCATGAGCTGCCCTCCAGTCATGAGCTGCCCTCCAGTCTTAAGCTACCTCTGTCTTTTAAGCTACCTCTCTGTCATTAGCTACCTCTCTGTCATGAGCTGTCCCTCAGTCCGGAGGAGTTTCCTCAATCTAGTGGGGACCGTTGTGAAGGTTCCTAGGCCAAGGTCAGCGGCGAGGGTCGCCACTCAAAGGGCGCTAAGGAGGGGGACTAAGACAATGGTGGAGTGTGATCCTCATCCAGCGCCGGAGCCGCCACCGAGGAGAGATGCCCACCCAGACCCTCCCCTAGATTTTTAGGTGGTGCGTTCGGAGTCCGCACCTCAGGAGGGGGGTACTGTTTGGTCAGGATTTTGTATTGTTGTAAGTGTTCACGTTATTCGTAATTAAACATGTTGAGCACTGGCTACGCTGCGTGTTGGTCCGATCCCTGCTACACCTTCTCTTCTCGTGAAGAGGAGGAAGGCTGCCGTTACACTGCTCCAGAGCTTGAGAGAGGGCGAAGGTTCACCTTCCAACAGGACAACAACCCTAAGCACACAGCCAAGACAGCGCAGGAGTCGCTTCAGGACAAGTCTCTGAATGTCCTTGAAGGGCCCAGCCAAACCCCGGACTTGAACCTGATCGAACATCCCTGGAGAGAATACTGAATACTTATGTAAATGTGATATTTCATTATTTTCTTTATTTTTTAGCAAACATTTCCAAAAACCAGTTTTTGCTTTGTCATTATGGGTTGTTGTGTGTAGACTGATGAGGGGAAAAAATCTATTTCATACATTTTGGAAAAAGTCAAGGGGTCTGAATACTTTCCGAAGGCACCATAGTTTATTCACACCACAAGGACGATGAAGAGAGGGGAGTGGTGTAAAATATGCCAACATTTATTTCCATCGTGCACTTAACAGAGAACCTCTCTCAAGGGGAATATATCACTGGCTGCAGAAAGAGTCACGTAAGTCCTGTTTTTCAGTTTATATCAACTTTGGAGCTGACAGGACTAGACCGTTACCAACTAATTTCACAAAGACAAGCACTAACAGGCTGGATTTACAAATGCCTACAGTAGAGAGACAATCCAGATGTCAGGATGGACTGCAGTCTATAAGCCGGCCCCCTACTCTCAACACTCACAAATCAGAATCAAGAAGAAACATCTGAAAAGAACACTGAGAATGTTAGGGTGGGCCCGAAAACCCAGAAGCTACCTCTTTAAGACAGATATAGGGGGTGAGTGGTTAGAGAGAGAGAGAGAGAGAGAGAGAGAGAGAGAGAAAGTGAGAGAGAGAGAGAGAGAGAGAGAGAGAGAGAGAGAGAGAGAGAGAGAGAGAGAGAGAGAGAGAGGAGAGAGAGAGAGAGAGAGAGGAGAGAGAGAGAGAGAGAGAGAGAGAGAGAGAGAGAGAGAGAGAGAGAGAGAGAGAGAGAGAGAGAGAGAGAGAGAGAGAGAGAGAGAGAGAGAGAGGGGAAAAACTGTAGAGGGAGAGAGATAAGGAGATAAGGAGGGAGGCAGAGATAGAGAAAGAAAGAGAGAGATGGAGGGAGGGAGGAAAAACTGTAGAGGGAGAGAGATAAATAGATAAGGAGGGAGGCAGAGAGAGAGAAATAATGAGAGAGATGGAGGGAGGGAGGAAAAGAGGGAAGGAAACGTAACATCCTTTAAAACCTGACATTAAGTATTCAGTTGTTACAAAAAGCAAAGTGTTGGCAATTAAAACAATCAATCTTCCCAGGTGTTGGATCTAACATCTGTTCAATAAGTCCTGGTCTCTTACCGTTGGGAGCAGAGGGGATAGGAGTGGAGGTCCACTTTTAGCTGTCCTTCAGCGATGACACCACCCCCCCGCACCAGCCCTCGTCCTCATCCCCGTCCTGGCGGTTGGCGAGGCGGTGCGGTCCGTACGGGCCTGATGTCAGACGGTTCTGCTGTGTTGTTTCCTTTGTTATAAATAACAACAGGCCACCTGGACTCCTCTCTCTCCTCTCACTGAGCAGGTTACCGGGCGGAGGGAGCGGCGGGGCTCTAATGATCCCGCAGGCTAGCAGGCTGGGATGCTCCTCATCCCAGGCTAATGGGACGGATGGGATTCGGGGTAGGATTGACGGATGACAGAGACGGATGGCCCGAGACAAAGTATGTGCTGACAACCAGTGAATACGGGGCAACGTTGCAGAAAGGTCAACGCTAGAAAAAAGGGAAACAAGTGATCCTCGCATGACTTTCAAAGTTTTTTGTCGGAGTGTTTGTGTCTATGTGTCTGTTTGTGTGGTTCAGTGTGTTTGTAGGCTTTGAAGAAATGTTCAATTGATGCAAATTCGTTTTTTAAATTCAACATGCCTTGTTATGTTTTCATATCATATTCAATAACTAAATTAATTTATTTCATACATATACTGTAATTATGTTAAAACATGTAGAAATAATTTTGAAAGGAACAATGAATCAGATATTATTAAAATATCATTCACCAAATAAACATTGTTACTTTGCCAGAGAATACCCCTCCAGAGTGTTTGTATGGCCATGTATCGTTGTCACAGGTTAAGTAGTATTCAGACAAAGGCTTCCAGAGCAGCAGACCTGGCGCTGGAACAGAGGTACAGTGGCCAGACACAGAGCACTGAGCACAGCAGACAATTATGATGCGTCTGCATCTATAGTGTTGAAGCATCTGTGTCGAGTCTCCCTCTCATTCCCCAGTAGGATAAAACCTGGCCAACGGTGTTCCGAGAGAGGAATGAGGGATGGAGAGCAAGACGGAAGACTGGTGGGAGTGGGAGGAGGAAGAGGGGGGATTGGGGGGGGGGGGGGGGGGGGGGACTGCTGTGTTCTTGCATATCACCTGGGATACACACCTGTACATCCTCCTGCTCTCGCCCCTTGCCGGTGACCCCTACGTGTGCCACCCCCCAACCCCACCCCCTCTGTTTCAGCATGCTGTTTCTAATCCAAAACAAATGATCTCAGTAAAAAAGAACAAGGGTGGGGGGGAGAGCTGGGACACACCAAAAAAACGAGAACATTATCACCTTGGCCAAGAATCAGGAGTTAGAAAAAAAAGAAAAAAAGAAGGTCTATGGGCAAATTCATCTTCTCCCTGCTACAATCAATCTCTGGCCAAAAGAAATACACAATAACTAGGCAGGAAGAGGCCAAGATTTATGGGCCTTAGACATCTCCACTGACCAGCATCCACCTCACCCCATTCCACTCCTCTCTGCTCCCCCTCTCCCTCCCTCTCTCCCTCCCCCCTCTTCTCTCCAAAGCTTGCAATGATGTACTGTCCCCGCTGACTGTTTTACAAGTACATTAGCTTTATTTAATGAGATCAGCAAGTCATTTAACAGATGCGTATGGAGCACAAGGCAAGAAACACCCACTTACTCAAGCTAGCTTTTATGCTTTGAAGTATTCTTTAGATCAGGTGACTTGATTTACTATAAACATTTTGTGTAGAAGTACTTATTTCACCTCTGTATCTGTAAGGAAAGGTATTGATGAAACATAGGATATCTGAGTTCTGGATGTTATTTTGTCTTCGATTCTCATCGTAACATTTTAGACCTGATTTCACATCCTGAATGAGGACACAGCCATTTTGTGGCTCTTTGTTCGACTGTTTAGTAAGAATTAGCGATTGTGCTCCAGTATAGCTAAATTAAACTATTATATTCAATGGTCATTTAATTGTGGAGACAGAGAATATTGTATGATCGTATCCACCTTTCTCCACAGTTTTTATAAGGCACCAATTAATTTGGCCTTTTGTGTTTGTGTGGCACATTGACTGAACAGTTTTTGAATCATCCCTCATTGCTCTCCGATATGACTAATCAACCTTGGGCTCTCTGGCAACAATCTGAAAATGGCAAATTAGGACCATCTCCCAACATTTTCATTAGAATATCAATTGATTGCATGAAATGAAATTATAATTTTAATTAAATCCTCTCAATACAGAGCCATGCAAATAATTGCCCATTTAGACAAATGAAAAGAGTGTGTGAACATGAAACTCATTTCTTATTCGGCATAACAAGAAATTGCTATAATATCACGTATTGACATCTCCATGCAAGAGCCTCTAAGACACAAACATGCATTACCAAGAAGTGCAAACTAAGAACCTTGTTTTATTACATCACCAGAACACTCTCATCTTTAAGATGCGTAGCTTCAAGTAGCAAGACAACATACGTTTGTATATTCTGTGCACACACAGAGGTACATTTATGTATCTCTTTTCCCACTCATATCAACACAATCTTTGGGTGAGAATATTCCTCAGCAGTAGCACACTGGTTTGAACCAGTTTGACAATAACATAGAGAAAAGGTGGAGTACAAAGAATAATGTATTCTATAATCACATCTATGTCATTTATAACCAACGGTTCTAGTGGTTCTTCATAGAAACAGGCCACGGTGCAATCAACCTAGAGCGCTATCAGCTAAGGGAAAATAGAATCAAACAAAAACAACTACTGCAAGACAACAAAAAAATGTGTCTGTGTTTTCAAGGGCCCAAGAGATCAGGAAAGAGCAGATCCGGAACACAGAAGTAAAACATTTTTCTTGAGAGCTATATATCAACGGTATTTGTTTAATGAGTGCTACAGTGGAAAGATGTATAGAACATGTCAGGCATCCACTTGCAGTGCGTTGTGGGAAGCAGATAGCATCACAGAATGTGACCGCTCACTCTGTCTCCACACCCCAGTCCTTTATCTCCAAACTCCCCACCGGATTATAAATGAGAGGGTGAAGGGGAACAATAGACACATAACGGAGGGGGGAAAAACACACCAACACACTCAACTAAAAACAGATGTAACAACAGCAGAAAAAATGTTAAATCAGTTTCGTACAACTGTGCCATTTCTACAATGAGAACAAAAGTTTAACGGCTTTGAAGTTCGGGACAACGCAACCTATTCATTTTCATTCATTTTATCTGCTGCGTCTCGTTCTCTGCTCTAGTCCTTTCCTGCTGCGTGGCATGCTTAACTAACCTGTGGTTCTCCCATGGCGGATCGTTGCCTTTCTTAAGATATGTAAATGGTATGCAAGAGGAGGACGTGAGGGTGATTAATTGTAACTCGGAGGATAATGTTTCGCTGTCAGGGATGTCTCTGCGTTGTGTAACATTTTTTAAGAGTAATGTGGTTAAACTGGGAGTATCTGTTACCGGTCTGTCTTAATTGTTTTGCAGTCAGAATGTTAAAGCACCATGCCCTCCCTCTGTGTCTGAGCCCAGGGCTTCTAAAGAACTTATTCCGGATCCCTTTACCAGCCACAGCATTTAAAGCCTTGGACAACGGTTTCTCATGCATGCCAATGATCAATAGAACTCAAAAGAAATGAGATGTTAGACCTATGAGCTACTATGTAATCCAGAACAGAATCTGAACAAAAACTTTTCATTTAAAGAGTGACTGCCCCTAAAACCAAACAAATACCTTTGAAAATGGCCTCTGGCATCGATATGAGTCAGAAACATTCTAGTGTCAAAATGGACTACAAACTGTTTATAGGATAATTTTGGTCATAAAGTCAGTCTCGTCCAAAACAGAGTTTGGAGCCTGAGTGTGTCACAACAGGTAAATGGCCCTCTTTTGCCTATTGATTAACACGTGGTGGCGCCATGTTTTCTATGAAAAGAATGGGCAAGTTCGCTTTGCATGGCCCAGTGCACCTGTTGGGTGGAGACCTCTCCTTAGGAGACCCAATGGAATGGTAGAACATTCTAAAACCCCACCCACTCGGGTCACTGATTCACACAAAACTAACTTGCCCACTGGAACGTCCCCAGACAAAACATGCGTGGATAGTAATTGCCCTTGCTGGGGAAATAGCTAATCTACTGAAAATGGGCTTCCATAAAGTTGTTCAACAGTCTTGGGTAGATGGCCAGGATGTTGATAGACAAGATGGCGCCGACAGACATAGTCACCCTGTTTCTTGCTCCTAGCCAACTTTGCAGAATTCTTTTTTAGTTTTTTAGTTATTTCTTACATTATTTTCTTTGAACGTGTCTGGTATTATTATTATTATTTTTTTTGATTTTTTTTTTGAAAATCTGAAACATCCAATATACTTGTAGTGAAGCCGCTCAACAACTACATCATACCAGTCATCCAACAGACTCCCATTCAAAGCGACACACAGAAGCATCCAGGGTCAATGCAAAAAACGTGAACCCGAACACTCCAAGATCCCCCCACAGTTCCCCAATAGCTGTCCCTCAAACATTCGAGACCCCTCCCACAGCCCCCCCCCCCCCCCCCCCCCAGCCCCCCTAAGAACAAAAAAAGAGCAACTGTATCTGTTTGTGTGCATGTCTGGCACAATTACATGTATGTGTGTGTTCTTGTATGCATTTATTTGAATGAGAGTGTGTGTGTGTATGTATATGCATGTGTACAAACACCTGCACGGCATCAGCCTCAGCCTCAGGAAAACCGGCAGCAGTTGTAAAAACACTGCCCCTCAGCGTCATTCAAACTTACTTTTTATTATGTTTTATTTTTTACTTACATTTAAGAAAAAATCTTGGACCATAATTCTATCTCCCGCACAACAACTCCACTCCCACTTCCCTCAGTCCATCCCATGTATCTCTGCTGGCCACCCACTTCGGGTTTCTACACAAGACATATCTTTCCACTATGCTGTTATGTTTAACGTACAATTTCAATCTGTCTAATCGAATAGAATCCATAGATTGCGAGTTGAAGATGAATACTTTTACTTAAAGTATTAGTAATTGACTGACCCGGTCTCTCCAGATCTCCTAACTATACTATTTCTAGGGTCAATTTTAGATCAATGCTATGCATTTTCAGCCATTCCTGAACCTGAGACCAGAAACAGGCTACCTGAGGGCAATACCAAAATAAACGGTCTATTGATTCTGTATCCTCACAACAAAATATGCAAAGCTTCGTTGATTTTATGCCCCAAATATTCAACATTTTGTTGGTGGCAAGAATTCTATATAATAATTTTAGCTGAAAAGCACGAAGTCTTGAATCTTGTGTTGTTTTATATATCAACTCATACCCTGTACCATGGAATCGGAACATCAAAAATCTCTTCCCAACTATTTTGCAATCTATATGGCACAGTTGTCAACATTCTGGTCCTCAAATGAAACTGGTTATACTTCCCTATTTATGCTATTTTTATTCCTCCACCAGATTTGATCCTTTATATTGGGCAGACAGACCAGTTCCCTACCTCCTCCCGCTGCCACCTGCCTCCTCCATTTTTAGGGTAATGCTGTAATCAATTGGTTGTACTCTTGGATTGAGCAGACCTTCCCATACAAGTCTGATAACTCCATGAAGGACATAACACTACCATTCAAATTTACAATATAATTTAAGAACAAAATACCCTTTTCAAACATTTTTTCTCAAAAATGCAGGTATTTTATCAACCAGCACATTTGAGTTCAGCCATAACATTTGTTGTAATATTTGTCCTATCTTTTCAGGGAGATGAAATTGAAATTGTAGCCAGCTCTGCAATGCTTGTTTGAAAAAGAGAGAAAAAAGTATCATATTCAATTAATCAAAAATGAGACATGGCAATCTACACAAAGGCAAAAAGGCTATTTTTAAATTGGATGAGCTTTTCTTATTAATCTACTTGAGAACCATTTGGGGTTCAATTATAACTTTTGAATAAGTGAAGCTTTTAGAGAGAGGATTAGTGTTTTTATATTTAATAATCTCAACCCACCCAATTCATATTCATTATATAGACAGGCACATTTTTTTTGTCTGGTTTAGCGTCCCAGATAAAGCGAAATATTTGTTGCTCAAATTATTTGAAAAATGAATCATCAGGAGTAGGCAGCGCCATAAGTAAGTGAGTAAACTGAGATATGACTAAGGAGTTAATTAGGGCAATTTTTTCTTAAATAGACAGGTATTTACCTCTCCATGGTTGCAGGATCTTGTCTATTTTTACAAGTTTTCTATTGAAATTCCTTATGGAGAGCTTATTTATATATTTTGTGATATGAATACCAAGTATGTCTACTACACCATCAGCCCATCTTATAGGTAAACGGCAGGGTAATGTAAAAGTTTTTTAAAGATCCAATACGTAATATTGTACACTTATCATAATTAGGTTTAGTCCAGAGAGTACAGACACATTATCTAGAACTTCAATGAAACATTGCAGGGATCTAGCTTGCAGACTTAATATAAAACTTGAGTCACCGGCATACATGGACACCTTTGTTTTTAATAGCTAGCATTTCGATGGCCATAACGAATAGATATGGTGACAGCGGACACTCTTGTTTAACTCCTCTTGACAATTCAAAACTCTCTGAGAAGTAGCCGTTATTTACTCTGAGTGCTATGCATTTTGCTAGTATTTTGCATCCCAAAATGTAAGTGTAAGGGGCTTCCAGTTTTTTAGATAGACTTTATATTGGCCATCTGGGTCTTGTTTTAATAATAGAGAAATCAGACCTTCCAGCTGTGTACCTAACAGACTACCATTTCTATAGGAGTAGTAAAAACAATCTAACAATGGAGATTTTAGTATATCAAAAAAGGCTTGATATACCTCTACCGATATGGCGTCAAGCCCTGGGGTTTTTCCAGACTGAAAGGACTTAATAGCTTCAAAAAGTTATTCCTCCGTAATTTGGCATTCACACTGATCTTTCTATACATTTGTACATTTTCCACTTTTTTATTATTTGGAAAGAATTCCTGACCGTAATCTTCATTCAGTGGCAGAAAATGAGACAGAAAAGAGAACATCTGCCTAAAATAATCAGCTTCCTCTTTTAAAATATAATTAGGAGAATCATACATGACTCCTTCAGTAACGAGTTTCTGCAAATTATTTTTGTACATTATTCTCCATATTCCATCCAGTTTACTTTATATTTGTAATAGATTACATGAGATCGTTCTTGAATAAGTTCATCAAGTTCTTTTTGTCTTTCCTCTAACTTATTTTGTATCTCTGTAGTATCGTTTTTATTACTATCTACCTGTACTATTAGATTTCCCTTGTCAGTCGTCTCTTTTGCCAGAAACTGCCTTTTTATTATTGATGAATATTGAATTGAATGACCTCTAAAGGTACATTTAAAGGTATCCCAAACAATAAGGGGATTTGTTGAACCTATATTTTACTGGAAAAATTCAGTTATAAATTATTCTGTCTTAGTTAAAAATAAGTTGTCCTCCAGTAAACTTTGATTAAATTTCCAATATCCCCGTCCATGTGGAAAATCTATAAGAGTTATGAGAATGCCAATTATATGATGATCCGATCGCATCTCCTATTAAAACTTTTTTAACCTTTGATGCAAGAGAGAAATAGACAAGAAAGTAGTCAAGACGACTAGCTTGATTAAGTCTCCTCCGTGTATACCTCACTAGGTCTAGGTTTTTTAGTCTCCGAATATCCACTATTTCCAATGAGTCCACAATATTTGTGATTTCCTTAAGGGCACGGTGATGAAAGTTTGTAGAGTGATTATCTTTACGTTCCATTGAGGTACTTAACACTGTATTGTAGTCTCCTACCATAATGATTTGATCATTTGTTGCCTGTAAGTTCAATAACTTGTTATAAATGTTTTCGAAGAAGTATGGATCATCCTGATTTGGAGCATATAGATTAATGAGCCAAATCTCTTTTTCGTCAACTTTCATATTCAAAAGGATCCACCTTCCTTGCGAGTCATTCCTGACTATTTGCACATTCAGATCAAGATTTTTGTTAGTTAATATCATCACACCTTTTGAGTTCCTTTGTCCATGACAGAAAATTGTTTCACCACCCCATTCCTTTTTCCAGGAAACTTCATCTAAGGGCTTCCTGTAAACAGTATATGTTAAATTCCTTTTTTTTAGCCACGTAAAGACTGATCTTATTTTTTATAATCTGCTAAACCATTACAATTATAACTGGCTTTACTTATTTCACTCCTTACCATAACTAGATACTATTCTCTTTCTAAATTGACCATAATTAGTGTTTGTAAAGTTACTGCCATCAGAGGTATTATGACGGTCAAAACTAGAGCATTCAAATGTCTGATATTTAGAATTCAAGAAATAGGTTCTAGCAATATTTGTTTTATTCCCTTGCCTGTTTGCCTGTGAGCCAATGCCACAGATGTTAGAAAATTGAGACAAGATATTATGTGTGCAGTAAATCTGAGTAGGTTGATGTGTATGATATTGGATGGGATTTACAGAGAGTCTGTATAAGAGTAAGACTATAATGTGTGATGTCCAAATAAATAATAACTCCGACAATTTGCATGGTTGAGTGTCTATGTGTGTAACATGTAGTGCATATAGCCTTAACATTCATGATGATAATTGTAATCCGTATTGTATCACAGTCATAGTTGCATCATAATTACCTTTAACATCATTGAAAAACACATCCCAGCATTTCCATAGCAATTGAAATTTCACATGATCATGAAAGAGACCTTGCATTACTCTAGAGACGGCTTCACTACAGTACAAATGTATTCTGTACAATATCTTATTATTCCCCAATTGTTGTAAACATATATAAACTTGTGGACAAATTCATAGAAAAGATAGACAAACAATAAACACAAATTATAAAACAGTTCTCAACAATAGAGAGAGAGGGGGAGAAGAGAAGAGAAAAGAGAGAGAGTGAGAGAAGAGAGCGAGATCAGGTGTTTGGGTGTATGTATAAGTCCGTATGTGTAAGCGAGCATGTAATTGAGTACATGTGTGTTCATATCCACTTCATAATGTTCAGATATTTCTCCTTTTCGTAACCTGAAGTCCCTGAAGAATTTAGCACAGACATTGTGTTATGGAGCTGTCTTGGAATAGCTGTCCATCTATAAAGAGTTTGTCCACAATGAGAAATGCACGCTTATCCTTCTCCCTTTGTTGCCTTTGTACCGGATACAGTCTCTTACGACGTTTGTTTATCTCCCTTGGAAATTGGTCATTGAGACCAAGCTCCCTTCCCCTGCTTTTGATCAGCTCCTTTTGTTGGTAATGTTCAAATTTTGCGATGATGAGTCGGGGACCCTTGGTATTGTCGCTCAAAGCTCCAAGTCTGTGTACTTGGTGGAAAGCCACCTTGTTTACAGTCTCTATAGGAAGTTTCAAGGTGGATTGCATGAATTCTCTGATCGCGCCCTTTGGATTATTGGATGCGCCCTCAGGAATCCCAGAAATAAAATAGATTTTCATGCATGCTACGACTTTGTATGTCTAGTAGCGACTCCTTCATCACCCTGTTTTCCCTGTGTAGACAATCCATGTTGGAATCGTGGATTTTTACCTTGGCTGTGAGTGCCTTGTTTTTTCTCCTTGGAGCGTGAGAATTTCACTCTAGCTGAACTCCAAACTCCCCCTCAGCCCTGCTCCCTCCTCACACAACTTTTCCAGTGTTGCATGGATTCTAGCCAGAGCACTAGCCTCTACTTCAACGGTATTTAAATCGTCCGTGTCTGTAGATTAATCTGTTTTTCTTTTTTTTTGTTTAAGTTCTTTTGTGAGGTAGTCGGATCTTTCCATGATGGAGTATGTCGTTCCTCCATAGTGTAAAGCTGTTGGTACTCGTTGATTTCCCTCAGGATCTCCTTAATATATCCAGGTTGGCTCTTTACTGCAACCAGTTGTTTTTACGAAGAGATAACAATGAGTTTTCCCCACTATGATGACAGGAATCCACGCAAAAAAATGGAACACAAACTTGCAGTCCCAGCTGTAAAGGCTAACTGCGTTGTGGAATCCTTAGCAACAGACCTTTAGTTCTGATTAAAATCGATTTAATGAAACATTTTTAATATAAACAACAAACCGAGTGTAGACAGTACAATGTTCTATTGCTCTCTCTAACTACGTATCTTCTGCTATTATTACCTACAGACGAAAATAACTTTGGATATTAGATTGGCGGTCACGCACCAGAAATTTCCCTGATTTCCCTGACCTGGATCCTCTGTTTGAACTTCCCGATGCTGCTCCATTAATTCCAAGGCTTGAACTAAAACTACAATGCCAGAGAAGAGGAAGCGGAAGTGGAGCCCTAGCCAGACTCAGGATGTGTGCATACCATCCACTGCTTATGAGTATAATACTCACTAACATTCAGTCCCTGGTTAATAAAGTAGACATGTTCAGGGCAAGGATCTCCTTCCAGAGAGACATCAGGGACTGTAACATACTCTGTTTTATAGAATCATGGCTGTCTCCAGATATATTTTCCTCATCCATTCAGCCAGCAGGGTTCGCCATCCATTGCGTGGACTGGAAAAAAGATCTCTCCAGGAAAAAGAAATGTGGAGGGGTATGTTTTATTATGTGATTGTGGTAACGTACAGGAACTCAAGTCCTTTTGTTTTCCCAATCTGGAATACCTCATCATCAAATGCCAGAACCGATTACCTTCATACACTGCAACAGTTTTCAAGGAACTACACAGGACACTTCCTGTCAGGAAGTTTTCTGCAAAATTAGTTCTGTTTTACTCACAGATATAATTCAAACGGTTTTAGAAACTAGAGTGTTTTCTATCCAATAGTAATAATAATATGCATATTGTACGAGCAAGAATTGAGTAAGAGGCCGTTTGAAATGGCCACCTTTTATCCGGCTACTCAAAACTGCCCCTGCAGCCCAAACAGGTTAACCTCTAACGCCTCACAAACCCGGATCCGGGAGCCCCCCCCCCATCAAGAAAGCTGACTAGCATAGCCTAGCCTAAAGCCACAGGGATATCATATAATAAAATGTTCATGAAATCACAAGTCCAAGACACCAAATGAAAGATACACATCTTGTGAATCAAGCCATCATTTCTGATTTTTAAAATGTTTTACAGGGAAGACACAATATGTAAATCTATTAGCTAACCACATTAGCAAAAGAAACAAGATATACATAGCCACTAACCAAGAAACAACGTAATCAGATGACAGTCTGATAACATATTTATTGTATAGCATATGTTTTGTTAGAAAAATGTGAAAAAAAATTTGTTAGAAAACTATTCATAAACTTGACAAAAAAAATACAGGTTGGACAGCAATTGAAAGACAAATTAGTTCTTAATGCAATCGCTGGGTTAAATTTTTTAAATTAACGTTACTGCTCAATACAGCGTGCGATAAAGCAAGGCTACACTGCAAGTAATGGCATCTTATGCATTTGACTTTTTTCAACAGAACAATGAATTAACAGCATAAAGATTGCTTACTATTAGCTGAGCTTATATCAGAATCTTGGGCAAGGTGTCCTTTCTTCAGAACAATCGTCTTTTGGCTGAAAGATGTCCTCTTGTCCTGTCGAATTAGCCGCTAACGTTAGCCACACACTGGAGAGGAGTCCAACTAGTGAAAGCGCGTCACAAAGAAATCCAGGAAAATCGCAATAAACTGCTATAAACTGCTATAAGTCGGTTTAAATTAACTACCTTATGATGTCTTTAACACCTATAACGAATAAAAACATGACCGGAGATATAGAACTACTAAAACAAAAGCGTTTGCAGGACGTCATTGTGATGTCTTCTTGCGCCAGGCGCACCGTTGAAAAGGACGGTACTTCCGTTACACAGTCTTATATAAGGCCCCAGATTGCGCAATCGACTCCATTCAAATTCTCACCGCTTACTGACATCTAGAGGAAGGCGTATGCAGTGCATGTAGCCCGATGGCTTACATGGGGACTTATTAACCGACCTCAGAACAGGGACCTCGATTTCTGAAATCTCACTCCCTGACAGGAAATGTGCTGCAGAAAGAGTTCTGTTTCACTCAGAGAAATAATTCAAACGGTTTTAGAAACTAGAGAGTGTTTTCTAACCAATAGTAATAATAATATGCATATTGTACGAGCAAGAATTGAGTACGAGGCAGTTTAATTTGGGCACTATTTTTTCCAATGGTGAAACAGCGCCCCCATATTGACAAGAAGTTAATCAAAAAGAAAAATGACAGTACAGGGAGAAAGTGGAGTCACATTTCAACAGCTCGGACACGAGACGTATGTAGCAGGGACTCCAGACAATAATGGATTATAATGGGAAAGTCAGCCACGTCGCTATGCTCCTAGACAAGCTAAAAAACCTTCACCCGCTTCGAGGAATACAACATCGAGCCTCCACCGTGGGCCCCCGTTGCTCACGAGGACTGTGTGCAAAGGTAACTTAACTAAATGACTATCGCCCTGTAGCACACACTTTAGTCATAATGGCGTTATTTGAGAGGCTAGTTAAGGATCATATCACCTCCACCTTAACCGACACCCTAGACCACTACAATTTGCATACCGCCTCAACAGATCCACGGACGACCAAATCGCCATTGCACTGCACACTGCCCTATCCTACCTGGACAAGAGAAATAGCTACAGTGCCTTCAGAAAGTATTCACTTATGCCACACTTTGTTGTGTTACAGCCTGAATTAAAAATGTATTCAATTTAGATTTTGTGTCACTGGGCTACACACAATAGGGCTATGTGGTATACCGTATTTTTCGATATAACGGTATTGATATATGAACCAGTTTGGGTTTTTACTACCTCATGAGGCTGGTTGAGAGAATGCCAACAGTGTGCAAAGCGGTCATCAAGGCAAAGGTTTGCTACTTTGAAGAATCTAAGATATCACATTTATTTTGATTTGTTTAACACTTTTTTGGTTACTACATGATTCCACGTGTGTTATTTCATAGTTTTGATGTCTTCACTACTATTCTACAATGTAGAAAAACCCTTGAATGAGTAGGTGTATCCAAACTTTTGACTGGTACTGTATGTGTTGTCACCCTAGGGTCACACACTATTTATGAAGCTAATTTTGAGCTTCAAAAACATGAAATACTGTCAAATACTGTCATACCGTCAATTTTTTTGTTGTAATTGCTTGATATGATATTTTGGTCATATAGCCCAGCCCTAGCACACAATACTCCATAATACCCCATAAAGATTAATTATGTTTATAGAAATGTTTACAAATTTAAAAAAACTGAAAAACTGAAATGTCTCAGGTCAATAAGTATTCAACCCCTTTTATATGGCAGGTCTAAATAAGTCAAGGAGTAAAAATGGGCTTAACAAGTCACGTAATAAGTTACATGCATATGATTAACATGATTTTTGAATGACTACCTCATCTCTGTACCCCACACATACAATTATCTGTAAGGTCCTTCAGCTGAGCAGTGAGTTTCAAACACAGATTCAACCACTAAGACCAACAAGGTTTTCCAATGCCTCGCAAGGAAGGGGACCTATTGGTAGATTGGTTAAAAAAAAAAATCAGTCACTGAATATGCCTTTGAGCATGGTGAAGTTATTAATTACACTTTGGATGGTGTATCAAAACACCCAGTCACTACAAAGGTAAAGGCGTCCTTCCCAACTCAGTTGCCGGAGAGGAAGGAAACAGAGTTTAATGGCTGTGATAGGAGAAAAACTGAGGATGGATCAACAACATTGTAGTTACTCCACAATACTAACCTAATCCACCATGCTTTCAATAATGTTTCAACTTGAACTGCCTAGCCACTTTAAGGGTTTCAACTAGATAGCACAGCCACAAAGTAAATATTGTAAAATATTATAAAAAAGAATTGCTATATCGTAACAATTCATGAACACATAAATTTGCTTTTTGGTCTTCATTTAAGGTTATGGTTAGGCATACGGTTAGCAGTGTGAGGTTAGGGGTAAGGTTAGGTTTAAGGTTACGGTTAGGGGTAAGGTTAGGTTTAAAATCAGACTTTAAGAAGATAAATTGAAGAAATAGTTAGGGTTTTTAACTTTGTGGCTGTGGTAACTAGTGACAACCCCACCATTCCTGCTAAATAATTAAGCAACCTATCGATCTAGCATTTAAGGGCTTCAGCTAACCCCCCCCAAAAAGACGCCAACAAGCAACAAAATGATTGTGTATTTTCTAGGCCAAAAAGAATGATGACAGATCACCAGATAAGGAGGCAGTGGCTAGACACCATTCCGGTTCCAGAGTAATGAAGGACATAACCACCATTGATAATGTGATCATTGCTGTGTGTGTTTGTGTATTGTATGTTGTGAGGAGGTGCCCCCCATCCATGGTGCCACAATGGACTACTCCTGGGCCAGGATTAGCAATGTCAAACAGTCTGTGCCATGCTGGCACATGTCCCTTGTGAATTAGCTGTGAATCATGACCTCTGATTGACTATGTTCAACTGTGCATTTACTGTTCGCTTCCATGACTGTATGGTGACTGTTTTTCTCTCTCTCCCTCTCGTTCTCTGTGATAGGAGCTTGGTCGGATTTGCAAGTCAGGCTCCTTCATGACCAGTATCTGTGACGAGAGGGGCCTAGAGCTGATTTACTGGCACTGTCAAACACCTCAGAAGGGACAAAAGGTGATTACTAATAAGAAAGGACATAGTGTGTATTAATATCATAATCAGAATAATCTGTATTCACCAAATACATTTGCATGTACTGTACATACATTTGACTCTGTGAAATATATAGATGTTTTTATTTAAAGGGGCAAGTCAGTTAAGAACAATTTCTTATTTACAATGACAGCCTACCCCGGACGATGCTGGGCTAATTGTGCGCCGCCCTATGGGACTCCCAATCACAGCCAGGTGTGAAGCAGCCTGGATTCGAACCAGGTACTGGCTGAGATGCAGTGTCTTAGACCACTGCACCACTCGAGAGCCCCAAATAATGATGCCACAATCAATATGGGACACAACACAGGAAGGTATGACGACTGACATGTCTGGCAAGGTAGCCCAAGCACCACCAGACAAAATGTTGAGTACAGTATCTACAGTATATCAGCTGTGAATGACAATAGACCCCTTTCTGTGTTTACAAACATTGCCACAAGAGGTCGACGCACGCAAGTTGGTGGCAGAACAAGGGGGAGTTCTTATAGAGCGCCAGCAAAAAAAGCCTTCATTTACATGTTGCTTATGAGTGCATTTCACCCTACTTTTGGATTATAATTGGGTTTTAAGGCTCGTATGAATGCCCTGTTTAATATAATATTTGTGTTATCATCGATATTCAACTGTATCATGTTTAAAAAACATTTCAACTTCAACCAGTAAAATGGCTATTTGGCAAGCTTTTTCACAGCTTATATCAATGAGCGTCAGCGTTCTAGCTAACAACTGCCGCACCCAAAATAGTTATTTTGCAAAGATCACAACCAAATATAATCTTAGCGAATGTTCAAGCAAGAGTCAAAACATCATTGTAAGCATACGAGAACCTATCCCCCCCCCCCCCCCCCCCCCCCACAAAAAAAGGTAAATCTAGGCTATGTTGAATGGACGCAGATGGCGATGGCTTTCTCACTGCCGCCAAGAGTTGCGTGCACCTGTGTGTGACGTCAGTGTGTCATGACCTGGAAAAAGTTCTATAAAAGATGAATGACAAGTGTAATATTTGCTTTATTAGTAGAACACTGCTTCTACAGTATTATGTGAAAGACGGTTTATTCTACATGGAACTGTTCAAACACTTTGTTTAGAATATCTACATAAGTTCAGCAATTGCACACTTCTCATATTACTCTGTAGGCTACTCAATATGAGAGCTGTTGGAGCTCTGACTGTTGGACAAATGAGGCAAACTATGTCATATCCTCCTCTCCTGGCAGCTGACTGCACATGTCCGTTACCTCTAACACATAGATGGAAGGGACTTCATGGAGGGGTCTTCATCACCCACCGGAGACTTGATTTGTTAGATAAAGTATAGGCATACTGTCTTTATGAGCACATCAATAGGATATTTACAGGAGAGTTGTTTTCGTTTTTGTAACACAAATATATCCATACATTTTTCTTGCTGATGTATCTACACACATAAGGAGAGACGAGACAAAACTAGCCAGTGATAGAATATTGTGTTGTAGCACAGCTGAGCTGACTCAAGACCTGGCCTTCAAATCTCAGCTGATACCGTTTCCACTGTGACATGTATTTACGTTACATGATGAAACGTTAAAACTAAGTTGCAAGCTACTTTCGTAGCAAGGTGTAGACACTGGCTCTTGCTATCTTGCCATAACTGATTTGACAGAGAAATATCACTTCGATAGGACAGCCAGCTAAAGCTATCACCAAGCTATGCTAGCTAGGTCAAATCAAACTCAAATCACGTTTTATCGGTCGCGTACACGTTTAGCAGATGTTATTGCAGGTGTAGCGAAATGCTTGTGTTCCTAGCTCAAGCAGTGCAGTGAAATCTAACAATACACAAAAAATCTAAAAGTCAAATAATAGAATTAAGAAATATATAAATATTACGATGAGCAATGTTGGAGTGGCTTTGACTAAAATTCAGTAGAATAGAATACAGTATATACATATGAAATGAGTAAAGCAGTATGTAAACATTATTAAAGTGACTTGTGTTCCGTTATTTAATTGACCAGTGATTCCATGTCTATGTATATAGGGCAGCAGCCTATAAGATGTAGGGTTGAGTAACTGGGTTGTAGCCAGTTAGGGATGGCTATTTAACAGTCAGATGGCCTTGAGATAGAAGCTGTTTTTCAGTCTCTCAGTCTCTTGATCCCAGCTTTGATGCAGCTGTACGGACCTCGCCTTCTGGATGGTAGCGGGGTGAACAGGCCGTGGCTCGGGTGGTTGATGTCCTTAATGTCCTTTTTTCCCTCATCAATCTACACACAATACCCCATAATGAAAAAGCGAAAACAGGTTTTTAGACATTTTTGCAGGTTTATTAAAAATAAAAACAGGCACACCTTATTTACATAAGTACTCAGACCCTTTGCTATGAGGCTCAAAATTAAGCTCAGATGCATCCTGTTTTCATTGACCATCCTTGGGATGTTTTTGCAAATTGATTGGAGTCCATCTATGGTAAATTCAAGTATTTGGACATGATTTGGAAAGGCATACACCTGTCTATATAAGGTCCAACAGTTGACAGCGCATGTCAGAGCAAAAATCATGCCATGAGGTTGAGGGAATTGTCTGTAGAGCTCCAAGACAGGATTGTGTCGAGGCAAAGATCTAGGTAAGGGTACCAAAGCATTCTGCAGCATTGAAGGTCCCCAAGAACACAGTGACCTCCATAAATGACAGCAGTTTGAAACCACTAAGAGTCTTCCTAGAGCTGGCAACCTGGCCAAACTGAGCAATCGGGGGAGAAGGGCCTTGGTCAGGGAGTTGAACAAGTACCCGATGTTCACTCTGACAGAGCTCTAGATGGGATTTATTTATGTTAGTTGTTGTATTAATTTGAGATCTATCGCATCCCACAACTGTCCGAGACTAACAGGTCAACTTTTATACTATGGGGGATAGTAATTTGACATAGTAAATGTGGAAAATTCTTCCAATATCTTCAATATGGGCCTTAGAATTTGATAAGGACACGTGCAGCTGCGTCACAAATGTGTCTGTCTTAACTTGTAGCCTGTGAGATGGACTTGATCACGTGACATGCATTGGCTAATAAGAATTGAGATATTTGAGAGAGCCATGTGAGAGGTGCTTCGGAGCAAGCAGCCGGGTGTCACACCCTGATCTGTTTCACCTGTCGTTGTTGCTTTGTCTCCACCACCCTCCACGTGTCACCCATCTTCCCCATTATCCCCAGTGTATTTATATCTGTGTTCTCTGTTTGTCTGTTGCCAGTTCATTTTGTTTGTCAAGCCAGCATTTTCCCCCTTGCTCCTGTCTTTTTCTAGTTCCTGTTGTCTAGTTTTCCCAGTTTTGACAATTCTTCCTGCCCTGACCCTGATCTTGCCTGCCACTCTGTACCTTGTCACACCACCCTGGATTATTGACCTCTGCCTGCCCTGACCCCGAGACTGCCTGCTGTTCTGTACCTTATGGACTCTGATCTGGATTACTGACCTCTGCCTGCCCTTGACTGACCATTTTGCCTGCCCCCTGTTCTGGTAATAAACTTTTGTTACTTTGACACTCTTTGCATCTGGGTCTTCTCCTGAAACATGATACCAGGAGAAGATAATTATAATTATTTTATTCAGCCACCGGCACAACAGGTACTGGCAGCAACAGGCATGGATTCTTTTAGGGGGCATGACGGCCACATAAAGGGGATGCCACCGGGAAAGTCGAGGCATTATCAAGTGCATGTCAAATTCCGAATGAGAGACTGATGAAGTGTGTGCAGCCTGTGCAAATAATCCCTTTATTGCGACTCTTAAATGCCTTTAATGCGACTCTCTTCAAATAATCATTAGAGTCGCACCATGCAGCCTGACAATCTATTAAAAATCCAAACAGGTAGGCCAACATTTGTATCACAACTACTTTGTTAACTGCTAAACATAGAATAGCCACAAGTGCAAATTATTTGGAGAAAATGTCCTTTCTAATTTATTCAGCTATATTCGATTGTATTCTTCATACTATAAAATAATATCAAATAATGCCATGGAATTCTAAGCAAATATTGTCTGCTAAATGAACAAGTGTAGCCCACAGCCACATGGCATAGCCAGATCAGGGCCTAACGTAAGGACAACTCAGAGCCTGCTTTTCTGTTCTTCTGAAATTGACTACATTTACTTCATATCATGTTTCTTTAGACCTGTCTAAAATAAATAATGGATGTATTGTAATGGTGTAGGCTATATTACATGTATTTTTTTGACTTTTTAAAATGTAGATGTTCCAAAGGTCTGCATCAGTTGCTTGTAGGCTATGCGTGGAAGCCAGGAGATGTTAAATGTGTTTATGTTAATTAACGGTCAATTACCATGAGACAGCCAGTTATTCACTTGACAATCACCGGCTGACAAAATGTAATGACCGCCACAGCCCTACTAGTGATGGCTGTTTTTCAGTCTCTTGATCCCAGCTTTGATGCACCTGTACTGAACTCGCCTTCTGGATGATAGAGGGGTGAACAGGCCGTTGCTCGGGTGGCTGAGGTCCATGATGATCTTGGGCTTTCTGTGAAACCAGGTGCTGTAGATGTCCTGAAGGGCAGGCAGTGTGCTCCCGGTGATGCGTTGGGCTGACCACCCTCTGGAGAGCCCTGCTGTTGCGGACGGTGCAGTTGCCGTATTAGGCGGTGATACAGTCTGACAGGATGCTCTCAAAAGTGCATCTATAAAAGTTTGGGGATCTTAGGGGCCAAGCCACATTTTTTCTGCCTCCTTAGATTGAAGAGGCGCTTTTGCACCTTCTTCACCACAATGTTTGCGTGGGTGGACAATTTCAGATTATGAGTGATGTGTACGCCGAGGAACTTGAAGCTTTTCACCTTCTCAACTGTGGCCCCGTCGATGTGGATAGGGGCGTGCTCCCTCTGCTGTCTCCTGAAGTCCACTATCAGCTCCTTTATTTTGGTGGTGTTGACGGAGAAGTTATTTTCCTGGCACCACTCCAACAGGACCCTCACCTCCTCCCTGTAGGCTGTCTCGCCGTTGTTGGTATTCAGGCCTACCACTGTTGCGTCATCTGCAAACTTGATGATTGAGTTGGAGGCGTGCGTAGCCACACAGTCTTGCGGGGCCCCTGTGTTGAGGATCAGTGAAGTGGAGGTGTTATTGCCTACGTTCACCACCTGGGGGCGGCCCGTCAGGAAGTCCAGGACCTAGTTGCACAGGGCAGGGTTCAGAACCAGGGCCCCGAGCTAAATTATGAGCTTGGAGGGTACTGTGGTGTTGAAGGCTGAGTTGTAGTCAATGAACAGCATTCTTACATAGGTATTCCTCTTGCTTGTGCAGGCTTTAGCCTACACATATAACTGAATTAGTTGACCATCTTGAGATGTACCCACTACTGTCCTTGTTTGTTGTGATTGAATGTTAAAGACACATCCAAGAAACTCCCACATCAAACCACACCCCCAACACAACTCTCGTTTACCATTTAGTCATGACCGCTAGCATTTCCTAAAGGCTGCTAGCATTTCCTAATGCAAAACGCAGCATCATATGATGGAAAATGCATCATACAGGCTGTATTTCTGTATTTTGAAAGTTACTATATATATATCTAGAAAACGCAATTGCTGATATTCAAACCATTTTGGGACTATATGAACAATGGACTAATGAAACAAATACCAAAATGCTCCTTAAAATGAGGAGTGGTGAAAAACAAGGCCAAGTCAGGCAGTCACCCTTTAACTGGCATATTGCAAAAGTCTAGTTTAATAGAAACCTTTTTTTTAATGTGATGAGATAATGATGGTATTATGGTGTGAGTCATTATTACTAATATCACTCAGAAGCAAAAATATGAAGAAATATACACAAATATGTTTCGGTTTTGACGTGGGCTAGTACAGTGAGGATAGCTACCGTAATCAAATTAGCTAAGAAACCTATTCAAAACCTTTTCCCCTTGTCCCTTGGAGAAGTGCTTTGAACATTGGTCCCCTCTCAAACCATTCCTGACAAAAACATCTTCACACCAGTTACGTGTCATCCCCTGAACCAGGGTGTGAAAACCCATCTGGGTATGTAACTAAAGAAGGTGTGTGTGCGTGGACATGACAACATGGCGGCACTGCACAGAGCCTCTACAAGAGAGATAAAAGCTTATTCAGGTCCAATTCTCCCAGAATTCCCATAAATGAGCCATGGAGCAATCCGGGTCTATCATCGCTACATGGAACGTGTTTGAGACATGCACAGAGAGAGAGGGGTGACACGTCATACAGTAGACCAAATCTCAGTGTGGAGAAAAAATCCAGTCTGCGCTGATTCACGTGCAGTAGACAGAGATAGTGGGGACTACGACACTTGAGAACCCGGCAATGGGAGATTATAGCTATTATTTGTCTTAATTTACACCCTGCTCGTAATGTTAAATTCCCCTCTGAATAAAGCCGTCCCTTGTAGGCTGATCCGGCTGCATGTGTGATGGGCTTTTATTGACTACAGGAGAGAGTGGATCTGTGAGGGTTAGCCTAGCCCGGGGTGCGCCCATCCAAACGGATGTCACCAGGCAGCAGAGAGCCTGGTAATGGCCCCCCTGGGACGCTCCACTGCCGACCTACACCCCCACACAGACACAGACACACTGACATACACACACAGGGACACACACATACCCTTACCATTGTACCCCAGATTTATGTTAAAACTCGAGTGTCTCACTCCCTCCAAGCCCTAAGCACTATTCATTCTACCCCATCCAAAGTACTGGAATACCTCCCCTTCATCATAGTGAAGACAGAACACAGTGGCAAACAGCCCATAAGAGACTAGCCTTAGTTAATTAATATAGTCCAGTTTCACGTGAAGCCTCTCTTTTACCCCTCTCCACTCCTCTGAACTTACAGCTCCATGTTCGTTTTAATTCCTCATCCACACATGATCTCATTTGACTCTGTGCATATCAAAACATTCATCACTCTGGGCATCAGATCTAAAGGTACACCTCTCAGCGTGGGATGGGGTTACGCCCGCAGCTCCCAGAAGGCCACGTTTAGATCGCCTGTCCGTCAAGCCCCGTCTTGAAGGAACCCCTCTATCTCTATATGGTCTCTCCTCTCAGCTTCTCCGTGATGTTTTGAGCTAACCTGTCCTCGTGGTGACTCGAGATGAACAAAACGACCTTTTCCTCCACGTCAAAGTGCCAGGGCCCATCGCGTCAGCGTCCCTACACCGCGTTTGGTGACTTTTCTCTCCCCTTTTTGACTGGGTTAATGTCCCTCAATGTGGATCATTTGAGGAGTGATGTGACACAAGGTGACGGCAGTGAATGTACTGGCTGTGGTCAGCATGGTGGCCTCTGCACAGTTGGAAGTCTCTTTAGAAGACGTGTCTCATCTCTGTGTCTCCTCTTCCTGAGGGGACATCTGAAGAGAAAAAAGGGAAAGGAAGGCACTGAGTTAAGTATTGGATGCTGCTGAGATGGCAGACAGCTACCTAGACAAGAAACAATGCTAAGGATTTGTGGCCCCCTTGGCAGTCTCTTTGAGATTAGGATGATTGCCAGCCTTGTTACAGTAGAGTCTTTGTTCCAAGGTCACTGTTGACCATTACAGCATTACAGTTGAGTCACATATTGCTGCAAGCAAACATCCCACTGATCACACTGTGGTTGAATCAACATTGTTTCCACATAATTTCAAGTAAATGACGTTGAACAAATGTGGAACAGACATTGAATTTATGTCTGTGCCCAGTGGGATAGTGCTATTAGGATTACACTGGTTCCTATGAATGCCCTCTGGTCAACTGGATGGAGAACTGGGGCCTTTTCCCTGCATCTCTACAGGTTAGCACTGGTGGGAGGCATGACCTGATCAGAGATGGCAGACTGGAGTCTAGTGCTGTGAGATTATCCAGGTCACAAATGGCCACCATTTCAAAGGTAATCTGATATCCCCATTAGTACAAACAATAAACTATAAAAACAAAATGCATGTACTTTTTAGTTGTACATACAGTACATACGGATAACAAAAAGTGATTGAACTAAAAATCTATTTTATGATGATCACATAATGACAGCCAAAAGCTAACTTGTTTTGTGGAGTAACCAGAAATGTGTGCTGACACTGACATCAGGTGAGAGTGTGTCGTGAAGAATCAGGATGGAGGTAGCTAGGAAAAGGTGTGCAAAGGCCAGACAGAAGAGATTGTGCGAGAAAACCCCCCATTGTTGACAAGATGAAAGTGTTAACAGAGGAGAGTATAGGTTCTCTATGCAATTAGTTTCACTTTTAGATACAAAACATGAACACCACATGTACAGTGTTGGTCCCATGTTTCATGAGCTGAAATAAAAGATCCCAGACATTTTCCATAAGCACAAAAAGCTTATTTCTCTAAAATGTTGTACACAAATTTGTTTACATCCCAGTTAGTTAGCATTTCTCCTTTGCCAAGATAATCCATCCACCTGACAGGTGTGGCATATCAAGTAGCTGATAAACAGCATGGTGCACCTTGTGCTGGGGACAATAAAAGGCCACTCCAAAATGTGCAGTTTTGTCACACAACACAATGCCACAGATGTCTCAAGTTTTGAAGGAGTGTGCAATTTGCATGCTGAGTGCAGGAATGCCGCCTCCAACGTTGTTTTAGAGAAAGTGGCAGTAGGTCCAACCGGCCTCACAACCGCAGACCACGTGTATGGCTTTGTGTGGGCGAGTGGTTTGCTGATGTCAATATTGTGAACAGAGTGCCCCGTGGTGGCGGAGGGGTTATGGTATGGACAGGCATCAGCTACAGACAACAAACATAATTGCATTCTATTGATGCCAATTTGAATGCACAAAAATACTGTGTCGAGATCCTGAGGCCCATTGTGAGGCCCATTATTTTTAAGGTATCTGTGACCAACAGATGCATATCTGTACTCCCAGTAATGTGAAATCCATAGATTAGGGCCTAATCAATGCATTTTAATTGACTGATTTCCTCATATGAACTGTAACTAAAATCAATGAAATTATTAGATGTTGCATTTATATTTTTGTTCAGTACAAGCTAACATTTGCTAGCACCTCTGTCTACCAAACTAGGAAACGTTAGCTAGCTAGCAAATGGTGAAACCAAAGATACTGAACATAATGACGAAATGCTTGTGTCCCAGGCCTAAAAATGGGATTTGTTGTCCACAGAGCGGAACAGAAAGCTGTCAAGCTCCCGCCTATTCCTCTCTTTGAATTGGTGAATACATATAGTTATTTGAAAACCTTTCTGACTATTCGATGAGGAGTTTTGATGTCAACCGTTGTATTCAATGAAGAGTGAGATGCTATGCTAGCCTCATGAATAGGCATAGATGTCTCGAATTTCAACAGGGATAACTCTGATATAAAGTGTTTTTTTCTCAAAGTTGCCAGGATGTCACATGCATCACACTTACAGTAGCAGTCAAAAGTTTGGACACACCTACTCATTCCAGGATTTTTCTTTATTTTTACTCTTTTCTACATTGTGAAATAATAGCGAAGACATCAACACTATGAAATAACACATATGGAATCTTGTAGTAACCAAACAAGTGTTAAACAAATCAAAATATATGTTATATTTGACATTCTTCAAAGCCACCATTTTTTGGTTACTATGACACATAAAACTAATTTATACCTTGACTAAAACTCCTCACTTGCTTAATAATGAATGATCTGCTTAACATGGACAGATTTGGGGTGGAGTAAACCCACCCTCTCGCTCTAAACCTAAATCGTCTACTAGAATACAGAAATACTGTTGAACAATTTAGCATGCAAGGTAACTTGCTAGCTAACTAGCTACATACATTTTGCTAGATAGTTAGCCTTGCTAGATAGAAATTGTTTTAGGAATTTAGCTCACATCGACATGACAAAGTTTGCATGTCATTTGTTTAGCTTCTTTGATTAGCACACTAACTTTTGCTAACTTAGCTACAGTCTCTAGCTAGGTAGCTGGTAATTTAGCTAGGTAACACTAACATCAGTGTTAGAATACTAGCTAACATTAGCTAGCTAATATTAGTTTAACCAGCTAGATGATAACTAGCTAGCTAACCCATTTCACATGTGGTATTTGTGTTAGCAAGTAAGCACTATTATTGTTATTATTATTGTTGTTGTTATTAGCAGTGGATAACATAACTAACTAGCTAGCTAGGCAAAAGCCTACATTTTAGAAATCATGATAATGTTACTGGTAGAAGTACGGTAATGATGTAGTGTCTGTGCTACATTTTCATACCTTCCTCTTCTCTCCCACATTTCCATAAGGTATCAGAGTCCACGATGGAAAAATGCTTAAAGGCCCAATACAGACTTTAAAAAAATCTCAATATAAAATCAATTCTGTGTATTAACTAAACACCTTGCATTTCTATAAAACAAAGGGCATATTGTACTTGCCGTTGCCATAAGAAATAGATTGCACACAAAGTTATATTAAAGAGGTATTACCAGTTGTGATGGTTCATTACAGTACAGAGGACAGTTATCACAGGCACATTGACCACAATCATGAGGCTTGGTGTGATGATGAAGACCCTTATGATCCCCACCACATTCTCGTGAACACCACTGACACCCATCTCTAGTTTCCTGAATTTCCGCCTGACTGACGTGCCCAAAGTAAACTGCCTGTTACTTTTTAACACATAACCACCCAACAGAGACATGTGTAATAACTAGGTAAGGTGGTTGCTGATTAGTGGCATTGGTAATCTCAAATGAAGGAAGGTACTGCAGAACTAGGTACTCTCGCATGTTGATACTCAACCCCAATTAGTACCAATAATCGCCTTATACCAATTAACATCTCTCCATAGACCCAACATTTCACTCTGGTTTAAAAGTTATAACCCTTAATGAAATACCTGCCCTTGATGTGAATGGTGCCTAAGTACAAACCCAACAACTACTTTGATTGACTACTGTGGTTTAGTGTAGAGAGAGAGCTAGAAACATATTGACGCCCGAGTGTCCCTCATCCTGCTGATGCATCTCTGTGTTAGAAATGGAAATACCACCCACATCCTGTATTAGGAGGAAACTCACAAGAAAACATCTTTAACTTGTCTGCAAGACAATAATATTCAATCATGCTATTGTCAAGGTAATCATTCACAAATTCCTTTAAAAATGACCAGCTCTTCCACACTGGGATCAGTCCCACATAGATAACTATTAAAAATTATGTTCTGACATTCTGCCGGTAGTGAGCAATTCTTCTTCCGTTCCAATGGTTGCACTTCACCGGTGATCTTTTATCGTTTCAGGTACAGTCAAGGGGTATTGCTGCAGCCTCAGATGATAGATTCTCATAACCTGTAACGAAGGAAACAAAAAAGTGAAAGTAACATGTCCTGGTTTCAAGGGAAATTGATATTTCACATAGATTTCCCTAAGTAAGCATGTCCCAATTTCCAGGAAAACGTTGGACATTTCACCTAGATATCCCTAGTATGACGACTGTGGTATACAACATAGTAAGATGATCAGAACCTGATAAGCTTCTATGCTTCTTCACCCGAGATTGGCCCCCAATTGCTAATCAGTCAATTCTTTATTCTCCAGGCTCTGCTTTGTCATCAAAATGGACAACCTTGCAATGAATGACATGTATCCATCGTGATTTTCCCTGAACTTTTACTGCTTACCTCATTATGAGCAAAACTTGACAAGGACCTTCCCATTTTGGCCATAATGTGTCTGTCACATATTTTTTTACCGTCACCCACTGCCCTGGCACTACGTCTTGTCCCCTCTCGGGGGTTATTCCCATTAGAGAGTTGTATACAGTAGTTAAGCATTGTGTCACTCATAAAGTGAACGTCTGCTTTTCTGAAATCGAACGTGCCTGGTATCACATTGTCCACTGTAGTAACTACCCATGCTACCTTCCTCACACCCTCCTCCACAATGCTTGAACCGTCTGTGTATAAGATAAACTCTGGGTTTTCCAACAAATGACTCTATAAACCCATCAGAGAGCTGATCCAAAACAACTCACAACAGTCGTGTTCAAGTAATGCGGTATCTGGAGGAATCATCAGAGTAGCTGGATTACATGGTGTCTTTTCAACTATGCCCATGTCCCATAGATCTTTAATTACTACTTTAGTAGTGTTCATAGCGTCCTTGGTAATGGAATATTGTTTTGTGCAAGGTGGGGCAACACCTGTCAAGCACAGTGATTCCATATACAAAGTTCCACACTCATTTTCCTTCGTAGTCCAAACAGCATGGTTCTGAACTATAGATTCCTGCATCAATCTTCATTGGACCAATGGAAATTGATAATGGTTTGGTTTGTTTCATATCTGTCTTCCTTTCCCCCCCCCCCAATCCTGTTGCTCTCATCTTCTTGCACGTGTACTGACGACATATGACGATATATTCCATCCGATTTCATATGTACACGAGCTGAGATGGGACATAATAGGGAGTCTATTAGTTTACCTCTACAGAATCTAGCAAACTCTGCTGCTGAGCTGGAGAGAGCTTCTTAAATTTCTGCACAAGTATTGTGTCATTGGGGCTGTTGTCTTGATTGCATTTTCACTTAGATGGACCCTTCTTCTACTGGCCACTTCTCATAAAATCACGTTTTTTCCCCGACATTCTCGTTGCCAGTGACCAGAAATCCCGCAATAATGATTCACCAGATTTCTCTTTTACTGATCAAATAAAATTGTTAGTTTCACTCGGAACCTTCACAACTCTGAGACACACGTCTCGTGGATGCTTAAAAGTTACTGTCTCTAGAGGTTTGTCTATACTCCCTTTTACAGACTGTGTTCTGGTTGGTCTAAGACATCGTTCGTCACTGCTGTCAGAATCAGTTGACTCAAAGACAAGCAGTGCTGACCAGTTGCTTGAAACCTGATCTGCCTTGCACAACTCAGTGTGAGGATAGAGGGAACAGAGAGGCCACAGGTGGGGGTCATGTCTGACTTTTTCACCCGTGTCTCCTCCTCTACTTTTAAATGGTTCTAGACAGTGAATTTAAAATCTCTTTCATGCTCACATCTGAAAGAGCTGTTCTGCCCTTTTCCAGAGTGGTTTTCTCATTTAACTTCTTGAGAATACAGGGGGTGCTGTTTCGCATTAGCATAATTGCCTCTACAGATTAAACTGCCTCTTATTCAATTATTGCTGTTACTATATGCATATAACCATATACCAGTGGATAGAAAACAAGCTATGGTTTCTAAATCCGTTTCAATTTCGTCTCTGAGTGAAACACAGGTCATTTCACAGCACTTTCCCTGAGCCAGAAGAAGATTGCAAGATGTGTATGCTCGCTTCAACGCTCTGCCTATATATGGTCATGCCACCTATGACCCGAAACAGACTTCGTTCTTCTTCCTCTAGGTGTCAGGAAGTTGTCAGAGGAGAAATTTTTTGTTTATCTTGTACTGACGTGAAATAAGACCTATTTCTTTAGCGTGACCGACAACTTCCGGTTTTCTCAGAAGCGCGTCTTAGAGCTGCCATTGTCTTTTGTTATGCTGACGTTACGGATGAAAACTATCTCCGTCTCGAAGTTTGTTTGATACATGTGACCATATCACCGTAATGTATGTTTTTTCAATATAGTTTAATCAGATTATTAGAATTTTTTCGGGAGTTTTGCCGTGTTCCGTTCTTTGAGTTTTTTAACTTTGGACAGGGACCGTGCCAGTCGACCAGTACCCAGGCTAAATGAAGAGGGGAAGTTGCCATTGTGAATGGATTGAACGACTCATCAGGACTAAGGACACCTTGATCAACATTCTGATGAAAGATCAGCAATAGTAAGAACCAATTTACGATGTTATTTCATATATCTGTCGTGCATGTGAACTGGTCGGGCGCGTCCAGCTGGTTCTGGCTGGCCTGGTTATGCTAATTTAGCGCTACATTTTGTTTTCGCTATAAAACATTTAAAAAATCTGAAATATTGTTTGGATTCACCAGATGTTGGGCTTTCAATGTCTGTACGCTGTGTATTTTTTCTGAAATGTTTTAAGACAAGTAATTAGTTATATAACGTTGGTCTCTGTAATTGTTCTAGCTGCATCAGCACTATATCAGATTGCAGCTGCAATGTAGAACTGTGATTTATACCTGAAAAATGCACATTTAAAAAAAAAAAACTATGCTATACCATAAATATGTTATCAGACTGTCATCTTATGAATTTGTTTGTTGGTTTGTGGCTATCAATATCTTAGTTTAGCCGAATTGGTGATAGCACCTGATGGAGTAAGAAACTGTTGGAGTAAGAAAATGGTGTCTTTTGCTAACGTGTTTAGCTAATAGATTTACATATTTTGTCTTCCCTGTAAAACATTTAAAAAATCTGAAATGGTGGTTTTATTCACAAGATCTGTGTCTTTCATTGGGTGTCTTGGACTTGTGATTTAATGATATTTAGATGCTACTATTTAATTGTGACGCTATGCTAGCGATGCTAATCAGTGTGGGGGAGGTGGGGGGTGCTCCCGGATCCGGGTTAGGTACTCTGTAGAGGTTTTAAGGACATTACATTAACGTCAAAAGTTGTATAATATATCTCTATGTTTATATATTTATCCCTAAAATGTGTATATATATATATGTCACGGCTCTTGTCGGAATGCATGGACCAAAACGCAGCGTGGTAAGTGTTCGTGATGTTTTATTAAAACTTCTTGTCAATAGGGGGAGCTGTTAGCACTTTGTAATTATGACGTTCCCAAATTAAACTGCCTCGTACTCAATTCTTACTCGTACAATATGCATATTGTTATTACTATTGGATAGAAAACACTCTCTAGTTTCTAAAACCGTTTGAATTAAATCTGTGAGTGAAAGAGAACTGGACTTAGAGCGATTTTCCTATGTGGATGTGAGAATGCCAAATTTTCCAACCTGCTCTGAGACCTGTGTATAACTCTGCCTGTCTTCTATTGGTTGAGATGCACTGCATACGCCTTCCCCTGGTTGTTAGCGAATAGGGAGACTTGAAATGGAGTCTCTACGTAGATCCCAAAGGTTATAAATGACTTGGCAAAGATGTGTATCGTTCTTTTCCCCTTCGCTCTGACGCACTGAGGACCTTGGCACATTCTACTAGAAGCATCGGTTAAAGATCTTAGACATTTCCGGCTGTGTTTTTATTCGATATAGGCTTTAAATACATCATAATCTTGTTATTTTGAACCAAATTATTTCAGTTTATGTCAGTATATTGCGATTTTCGGGTATTTATTTTCGTGGCGTTGTAGGAAGTTGGGTATCTCTGGCCCACATGGCTAATGTTTACTGCTAATTGCAACGTTGAAGACGACATTCTACAACCGAGCAACGATTCTTTTGGACAAAGGACACCTTTCCCAAGATTCTGATGAGAGTTCATCAAAAAGTAAGAACTATTTATGCTGATAATTCGTTGTTCTGTTGAAAAAAGTCAAATGCATAAGCCGCCATTACTTGCAGTGCAGCCTTGCTTTATCGCACGCTGTATTTTGAAGTAACGTTAATTTAAAAAATGTAACCCAGCGATTGCATTAAGAACTAATTTGTCTTTCAATTGCTGTCCAACCTGTATTTTTTTAGTCAAGTTTATGAATAGTTTTCGATTAGAATAGGTGCCTCTTCAAGATGGCGCCGGACAGATTGCTTGAGGTTTTGGACACTATTCTCATTGTATAACCACGATTTGTGCCGCTAAATATGCACATTTTCGAACAAACTCTATATGCATTGTGTAATATGATGTTATAGGACTGTCATCTGAAGAATTCTGAGAAGGTTAGTGAAAAAATTAATATATTTTGGTGGTTTATACGTTATCGCTATTTTTGCCTTGAATCAATGCTGGTGTGATGTTTGCTATTGTGGTAAGCTAATATAACGCTATATTGTGTTTTCGCTGTAAAACACTTAGAAAATCTGAAATATTGGCTGGATTCACAAGATCTGTGTCTTTCATCTGCTGTACGCTGTGTATTTTTAAGAAATGTTTCATGATGAGTAATTAGCTAATACACAATGGTCTCTGTAGTTATTCTAGTCGCTTTGGTGAGAGTTGTGATAGTGGCTGCAATGGTAAACTATGATTTATACCTGAAATATGCACATTTTTCTAACAAAACATATGCTATACAATAAATATGTTATCAGACTGTCATCTGATGAAGTTGTTTCTTGGTTAGTGGCTATTTATATCTTTATTTGGTCGAATTTGTGATAGCTACTGATGGAGTAAAAAAATGGTGTCTTTTGCTAACGTGGTTAGCTAATAGATTTAATAATTGTGTCTTCCCTGTAAAACATTTTAAAAATCAGAAATGATGGCTAGATACACAAGATGTGTATCTTTCATCTGGTGTCTTGGACTTGTGATTTAATGATATTTAGATGCTACTATTTACTTGTGACGCTATGCTAGCCTATGCTAGTCAGCTTTTTTACTGGTGGGGGTGCTCCCGGACCCGGGTTTGTGAGGAAGTAGAGGTTAATCAAAGAACACTCGAACAAAATAACAAAGAGAAAAAAACGAAAACAGTTCTGTCAGGTGCAGACACTAAACAGAAAATAACTACCAACAAAACCCAAACGAAAAACGTATATATGATCCCCAATCAGAGACAACGATAGACAGCTGCCTCTGATTGGGAACCACTCAACATAGAAATAAAGAAACTGGAATGCCCACCCTAGTCACACCCTGGCCTAACCAAAATAGAGAATAAAAACCTTCACGGCAGCGACTCTGGTGCGGGACGTAGACCCCCGTCTGCCCGCAGTTCCCTCCGATTTGGTGGCGGCCCTGATGCATGGACCTTCACTGGAGGAACCGGGCCGCAGATCATCGCCGGAGGAACCAGACCACCGATCATCGCCGGAGGCTCCGGACTGGGAACCGTCGCTGCAGGCTCCGGACTGGGAACCGTCGCTGCAGGCTCCGGACTGGGGACCGTCGCTGGAGGCTTAGTACGTGGCGCCGGAACAGGTCTCACCGGACAGAAGAGACGTACTGGCAGCCTAGTGAGTGGAACTACCACAACACATCCCGGCTGGATACACACTTTAGCTCGGTGAGTGTGGAGAGCTGGCACAGGTCGCACTGGGCTATGATGGCGCATTGGAGGCATAGTGCATAGAGCCAGCCCAGGACATGCGGGACCGTGGAGGCGCACCGAAGGTCTGGAGCGCAGTGCTGACACAACTCGTCCTGGCTGGATACCCCCTGTAGCCCGGCAAGTGCGGGGAGCTGGAACAGGCCGCACTGTGCTGTGCTGGCGAACCGGGGACACCGTCGCGTAGAGCTGGCGCAGGATAACCTGGGCCGAAGAGACACACCGGAGACGAGGAACGCTGAGCAGGCACAATCCGTCCTGGCTGAATGCCCATTTTAGCACGGCCACTGCGGGGAGCTTGCACAGAGCGCACCGGGCTGTGGATGCACACTGAAGGCATGGTGTGTAGAACCGGATAGCACGGTGCTTGACCGGTCACTTGCTCCCCACAGTAAGCACGAGGAGTTGGCTCAGGTCTGAACCCTGACTCTGCCAATCTCCCCGTGTGCCAATCTCGTTCCTGCCTCGCTCCTCCATCTCCTCGTAACGTCGCCGTTCCGCCTTTGCTGCTTCAATCTCCTCCTTCGGATGGCGATACTCCCCGACCTGTGACCAGGGTCCTTTTCCATCCACAATCTCCTCCCATGTCCACTCGTCCCTTTTTCCATGCTGCTTGGTCCTTTGGTGGTGAGTTCTTCTGTCACGATCGTCATGGGAAGAAGTGGACCAAAGCGCAACGATAGACAGCTGCCTCTGATTGGGAACCACACCCGGCCAAAAACAAAGAAATAGAAAACATAGAAATAAAGAAACTAGATTGCCCACCCTAGTCACAGGGCGTGACAATATATGGCCAGGGCGTGACAATATATATATATATATATATATATATATATAAAACCCCTTTTTAGGACTCAAACTTCCTCTAGAACACACATTGTTTCTTTAGTGCCTAGCTACCCATAACTTATGTTCACCTCAAAAAAGCTTGTTGAAGGCTTGCATTAACCACACGTGTAAAAATTGCTTCTCAACTAGCAATTCCCTTCTATGCAACAAGAAGGTTTCATCCCCCCAAAAAATTGCTACTCAACTAACAACTCACTTCTATACAACAAGAAGTTTTCACAGAAACAGAGGCCACAACCCTTTTAACAGATTAAGGACTCTGACCTTTTAATAGAGTAAGGACTAAACTCTGTAATATAACAAAGGACTTGAACACTTATACATCACAGATACATATCAATCATTGCATACACTATTTTAACCTGATTTGGTTCTTTTAAAGTGATATTGGTCTAGACACACCCAGCAATTCTGTCATCAATCAGGAGATTAAGAGTTGACTCCCCAAAGTGGGTTACGCACGGCCTTCTCTCTTTTCTCTGGATCAACACAACAATTGATACGTTTTTGTTGTTGTTGTTCAGACCAATTCATCCAGGTCATGGCACCAAGTGTTAGCAATTTATGTAATTCTACAATAACACAAACTCCAAAGCAAATCAGGGGGAGAAAAAGTGTTTATTCAGAGAGGACAAATCAAGATGTTATGCTGGGAGGAGAATGTTCAGATGTTCAGTCTCCCCTGTCCTCAGCTTTTCTCCACCGAACAAAGGAACAGGATGCCATTTATAACCCCCCCACCCTAGCCTGGGGTTGACCAATCTGAAGTCATTGCAGTACAACTTGGACAACGGCCAAAATAACAAGTATCCTGCCCCAGACAAATGACAGCGTGGCACACGTAACACACGTCGCTCTGAGTTCAGGAGTGACATTCCACAGATTCTGAACAGTTGAACTGAAACCCAACTCCTATTTACAATTCCCTATTGACTATTAGTACTCTGGTACTCTCATCCTTTCAAACTCTGTGTTGTGTATTTGTCTTCAACATATTCTTACATTCATGAGGACATTGTTTGCTGTTATAAATGTTTAACTCATTAATAAATGGGCAGTAGGTTTCCAGGCAACACTTTACTTGGACAGTCCATCTGTAGATGCACTACAAACTATCAGTAGAATGTCAACTGCATTTCTGTTGACTTTCAACAAGGACGTGTCTGTAGTTCATCTACAGATGTTTAGCAAACTATTTGTAGACTATCAGTAGCATTTCAACAGAATATCTGTAGCCTGTCAGTAATATGTCAACAGCGTTCCCTCACTTGCACAAATGCAAAGCCCATCTATTGATGATCAACAAACAATAAACCAGCAGCATATCAACTCATATCAGTTACATTTTAAAAGCATATTTGTTGTCATTCTAGTAACCATCTATACAAATGCTTTGGGACTACACTCTTAGAAAAAAAGGTGCTCTCTAGAACCTAAAGGGGTTCTTCGGCTGTTCCCATAGGAGAACCCTTTTAAGAACCCTTTTTGGTTCCAGGTAGAAGATGAAGGAAAAAGGAAACCGCACACTACTCTTGATAGTATCGTTGATCTTTAATAAGCTTATGTATCGGGCCTCACGGCCTTCTTCAGAGCTTTTGTGAGTTTTTTTTAAATTAGCACCCTTATGTAGACCTAGCCCCACCCACATCCGTTCCATGCATTGAAAGGGGTTGGAGGCGAAGGAAAAACAAAAAAGTGCTACCAAATATAACAATATACATTTCATAAATATTCAAATAAAGTGTGTAAATAAGACATATTAAACACGTCTGTAAAACCACAATGAGGACATAGACCTACCGAGCAAGTTTTCATTAATCATTGGGTACATCGTACAAAAAACATCAGAGTAATCTTAAATAGGGGCATAATTTCACAACATAACATACATAGGCATTTCATAATTAAGACCTTTAGGAAATAATGTCTGGAGGGTGAAAATCCCAAAACATTCTCTTATACTCAGAGTATTATTAATGTCACCTCCCCTGTCTGATATCTTAACTTTCTCTATGCTACAAAATCTGAAGGTAGAAATGTCATGCTTTAGGTCATTAAAATGTACTGCGACTGGATAATAATCCCTGTCGTTTCTCCTGATTGAATTTTTATGTTCACTGATTCTCTGTTTGAGAGAACGAGATGTTTTACCTACATAGCACAGCCCACATGGACATTTAATAATGTAAATAACATGGGTGGTGGAACACGTAATAATGTCATTTATTTGGAACCGTTTCCTGTATGTGGGTGGCAGAAATATTCACTCTACATCATATTGTTGCACTGTGCGCATCCTCTGCATTTATAGCTACCATTTGGAAGAGGGCGTAAAAGAGCCTGGCTGATTTTCTTTTGTGGCTGGCAGATTGCATGAGTTCAAAGTATATGTGGTTGTGAATATTACGGAGTGTTCTTTAGCTTTAGCGGGTCTTTTTTGTAGCAGTTCGTCTCGTGTTTTTCCCAATGCCAAATTAAGAGCTTCATCCACACATTGTGGCGAATAGCCTCTTCTTAGAAACCTAGTGTGCATCTCCGCAGCTTTTTCTAGATAATCCTCTGTGGGGTGGCATATACGGCGCAGTCTGAAAAACTGGCTTCTTGGAAGTCCTCTTTTTAATGGCTGGAAGGATGGAAGCTGTCCCCCTGTAATAGAGTATTTCTGTCCGTTTCTTTTCTATACGTAGTTGTAAACAGGGTTCCATTTGATTTCTCAATCCACATATCGAGGTAATGAACACGTTGCGTGTCACATTCAATAGTGAATTTGAGATTGGGGTCAATGTCATTGAATAGTGCCATAAAGTCGTCATAAAGCTCTTTTTCCGTTACTTCCCATATTCCAAAAATGTTGTCAATATATCGATACCACTTCAGGACTTTATTCAAAAATGGATTTTCTTTTTCATTATTAACAAAACGTTCTTCAAAAAAGACCCGCATGAAGGTTAGCATAGCTCGTAGCGAATGTGGAGCCCATCGATGTTCCATTCGTTTGGAGGAAAGTATTCATCATCAAACCTGAAATAGTTATACGTCAAAACATTTCTAGAATAAAGTTTGTAGGTGGATATTCGTTAGTATCTCTGTCTCCCAAATAGTGAGCTAGGGCTGCCAGCCCCCCCCCCCCCCCCCCCCCCCCCACACACACACACACAATGGGGAATGCTGGTATATAGACTCTCGACATCTAATGTGACCAAAATACAGTCTTCTGTTAAACCCGTTATAGGTGAGATCTTGTTTATGAAGTCTATAGAGTCTTTCACATATGATGGCAATGCTTGCACATTAGTTTTCATAAAATAGTCTACAAAGATCGACAACGGCTCTAGCATTGAGCCTGTTCCTGCAACCACTGGTCTGCCTGGATAATTTCCTTGTTGTGTTTTAGGTTTGTGTAATTTCTGTCAAATGTACAGGCATGAACGTATGGCACATTTGCAGCAAAGAAATTCATATTCAGGTTTTGAGAGAAGGTTGTTAAATAGGGCTTGCTCCAGATTAGCGCATATTTCCCTTTGGAACACCCGTGTGGGATGAACATTCAGTTTTCTATAGAAACGTTCATTGCTGAGTTGTCTCTGAATTTCTTCTTTATATTTTTCATAGTCTAAAACAACCACAGCTCCCCCCTTACATGCAGGTTTAATAACCAAAGATGCATATTTCATTCATTCCTTAAGTGCCTGTTCTTCTGTTCCACTGAGATTCTTCTGAATGTGGTTTGTTTGTCTCGTATATACTGACATGACTTCTTGTTCGACTAACCTACAATAGGTATTAATCGAGGAGTTGTTAACCATATGACAGAATGTGCTTTTGGGCTTAAAATGGGTACCAGTTCTTTGATCTGTTTCTAGGCCCGAAACAGTGTTTTGAGAAAACACATGCTTAGGTTTAATCTTGTGAAAGAATTTAAACAGATCTACTTTCATATCAAATGGTTTATCTGTAGATGTAGGTACAAAAGAGAGGCCCTTAGATAATTTTTTGGAGAGGTTAAGTACCGTGTCCTGCTGTAGCTCCGTGTCCACTGCTTGTGATCCTGGTCCCCTCTTCGACCGCTTGCCTCTCCTACATCGTTTATTTTCTTTCGTGGAGCCTTGTGTTGCTTCCGGGCTAAAAAGAACGACTGTGTGCAATGGTAGCTGGAGTCGCTGTCCGTAGAGACTTCACTCTCAGTGGGTGCCTCTGTGTCCAAGTTTCCATGTCCTCCCGCTTCTGCGTATCTGCGTCCCCCGATCAGTGGTGCGTCCCTACGTCGGCCTCTCCGTGCTCCTGTCTTTGGGCCTTCCCATGCGTACACCTGGTTTAGCTGGTAGTCCTCTGTGTCTCGCTGATATTTCTTGATCTTTGTTGCTTGTAGAAAGTCTCTGTATTTCCCAATGGACTGGTTGATCGTGTCGTCTTTGGCTGTGAAATTTGGGCCTAGAATCTCCTTCATTACGACCTCATGTTCGCTAATCTTAACTTCAACTTCTTTCACTTCCTTCGACACATGTTCAACGATTAATAGCATTACATCTAAAGAACAGTTGTTGAGGATTTCACCCCATTTCTGAACTAAAGTTTTGTCGTTTTTCCCTGTTGTAGGCTCCTACTGTATTCCCAGTCCTCTTAGCCAGTACTCGCTAAGAGTGTTGCCATGCAGGAACAAACAAGTTTCTTTCTCTCGGAGTCTCTGGAGTTGGATTTTAAGTCCGACAGTCGAGTGCGGAACTGGGTTGTCCATGTTGGAGGTAGGGAAAAGAATCTCGTTGGCGTCTTCTTGTGTGAATGAAAGGGTACTCGCACAATGCGTGGTAAGTGAGTTGATCTCTCCTAGTGGGTCCATTGTATACTTGGTACGTCTTTTTCTTCTTGTGTATACTTACAAGATCTCAGAGTGCAGAGTGAAAAACAGTCATTCAAAATTCAAAAGGCACTCGCACATCCGAGCCATCTTTTTGGCAGGTGCATGGTAACAGTTGAACAAGATGAAGGAAAAAGGAAACCGCACACTGCTCTTGGTTGTATCACTGATCTTTAATAAGCTTACGTATCGGCCTCACGGCCTTCATGAGAGCTTTTGTGATACAAAAAAAATATGCACCCTTATGTAGACCTAGCCCCACCCACATCGAAAGAGGTTGGAGGCGAAGGAGAAATAAATAAGTGCTACCAAATGTAACAACATTCATTTCATAAATATTCGAATAAAGTGTGTAAATAAGATGTAATTAAACACGTCTGTAAAACCACAATGAGGACATAGACCTACCGAGCAATTTGGAGTCTATCAGCAGCATATCAACTCATATCAGTTACATCTTAAAAGCATAGTTTTTGTCATTCAAGTAACTATCTATACATATGCTTTGGGACTACACTCTAAGAAAAAAAGGTGCTCTCTAGAACCTAAAAGGGTTCTTCGGCTGTGCCCATAGGAAAACCCTTATAAGAACCCTTTTTGGTTCCAGGTAGAACCCTTCTGGTTCCAAGTAGAACACTTTTGAGCTCCATGTAGAACCATTTCCACAGAACCAAAAAGAGTTCTACCTGGAACCAAAAGGTGTTCTACCTGGAACCCTTTTGGAACCCTATTTTCTAAGACTGTATCCAAATAAATTGAAACAGAAGTTGAGCTTAGTTGATGGTCTACAGACTACACAGTGCATTTGGAAAGTATTCAGACCCCTTCACTTTTCCACATTTTGTTACGCTACAGCCTTATTCTAAAATTGATCAAATTGTTTATTTTCCTCATCAATATACACACAGTACCCCATAATGAAAAACAAAACAATATTTGAATATGTATAAAAAATTCAAAAATTGGTATATGCAAATATGCATCAACTGATGAGTATGTTAAGTGTATTCACTAACACTCTATTAACCCTCTGTAGGTTCATTGGGACTATCTAAATAAAGTGAAAGACTGTTTAATTAAGTTCATATGCAACACATTCAAATGTGCAACTGTTGTTGGGATGACAGAAATTAACTTTTGACACTGGAGCATCTGAGGAAATGAATCAAGAGGGAAACAAACAAACTATCACTGTGCTTAATCAGAGGCATAATGTTAAAATCAATATTTTTAATTAATATAAATCACAACATTGTCTATCAAACATTTGTGGTCTAATGGCTAAAGGCTGCCCTTATAAGTCTGTGACATGGTGAGGTTGGACCCAGGTGCAGAGAAGAGACCAGACGAGGAATCAGTGGTTAACCTCTTTGGGCTCAAGGGGCAGTATTGAGTAGCCAGATAAAAGGTGCCCATTTCAAAAAGGCCTCGTACTCAATTCTTGCTCGTACAATATGCATATTATTATTACTATTGGATAGAAAACACTCTCTAGTTTCTAAAACAGTTTGAATTATTTCTCTGAGTGAAACAGAACTTGACTTAGAGCAATTTTCCTATGTGTATGTCAGAATGCAGAATTTTGCTGGCTGTTCTGAGACCTGTGTATTAATTTGCCTGTCCTCTATTGGTTGAGATGCACTGCATACGCCTTCCACTGGGTGTCAGCGAATAGGGAGAGTTGAAATGGAGTTTATACGTAGGTCCCAAAGGTTATAAATTGCTTGGAACCAAAGTGTCCCATCTTTCCACTCTTCGCTCTGACGCAGGAAGGGTCTTGGCATGTCATTTTAGAAGCTCCCGTATTAGCTCCTAGATATATCCGGCTCTGTTTTTATTCGATATAGGTGTTGAAGACATCGTAATGTTGTTATTTTATTTTGAAGTAACGTTAATTTTAAAAATGTAAATCAGCGATTGCATTAAGAACTAATTTGTCTTTCAATAGCTGTCCAACCTGTATTTTTTTTGTCAAGTTTATGAATAGTATTCGATAAGAAAAGGTGCCTTTACAAGATGGCGCCGGACAGATTGCTTGACGTTATGGACACTATTCTCATTGTCTAAGCACGATTTGTGCCGCTAAATATGCACATTTTCGAACAAACTCTATATGCATTGTGTAATACTTCCGGCGCCGACCGAGATGGCCGCCTCGCTTCGCGTTCCTTGGAAAATATGCAGTATTTTGTTTTTTTATGTGTTATTTCTTACATTGGTACCCCAGGTGATCTTAGGTTTCATTACATACAGTCGGGAGGAACTACTGAATATACGATTAACGTCAACTAACCATCGTTCCCACCAGGAATATGACTTTCCCGAAACGGATCCAGTGTTTTGCCTTCCACCCAATACAATGGATCTGATCCCAGCCGGCGACCCTACGCGACGCCGTAAAAGGGGCAAACGTAGCGGTCTCCTGGTCAGGCTTCGGAGACGGGCACATCGCGCTCCACTCCCTAGCATACTACTTGCCAATGTCCAGTCTCTTGACAATAAGGTTGATGAAATCCGAGCACGGGTAACATTCCAGAGAGACATCAGGGATTGCAACGTGCTCTGCTTCACGGAAACATGGCTAACTCAAGAGACGCTAACGGAGTCGGTGCAGCCAGCTGGTTCTTCACGCATCGCGCCGACAGAAACAAACATCTTTCTGGTAAGAAGAGGGGCGGGGGGGTATGCCTCATGATTAACGAGACGTGGTGTGATCATCATAACAACACACAGGAACTCAAGTCATTCTGTTCACCTGATCTAGAACTCCTCACAATCAAATGTCGACCGCATTATCTACCAAGGGAATTCTCTTCGATCATAATCACAGCCGTATATATTCCCCCCCAAGCAGACACATCGATGGCCCTGAACGAACTCTATCTGACTCTTTGTAAACTGGAAACCACACACCCTGAGGCTGCATTCATCGTAGCTGGGGATTTTAACAAGGCTAATCTAAAAACAAAACTCCCTAAATTCTATCAGCATATCGATTGTGCTACCAGGGCTGGTAAAACCCTGGATCATTGTTATACTAACTTCCGCGACGCATATAAGGCCCTCCCCCGCCCTCCTTTCGGAAAAGCTGACTACGACTCCATTTTGTTGATTCCAGCCTACAAACAGAAACTAAAACAACAAGCTCCCGCGCTCAGGTCTGTTCAACGCTGGTCCGACCAATCTGATTCCACGCTTCAAGACTGCTTCGATCACGCGGATTGGAATATGTTCCGCATTGCGTCCAACAACAACATTGAAGAATATGCTGATTCGGTGAGCGAGTTCATTAGGAAGTATATTGACGATGTCGTACCCACAGCAACGATTAAAACATTCCCAAACCAGAAACCGTGGATTGACGGCAGCATTCGCGTGAAACTGAAAGCGGGAACCACTGCTTTTAACCAGGGCAAGGTGACCGGAAACATGACCGAATACACACAGTGTAGCTATTCTTTCCGCAAGGCTATCAAACAGGCTAAGTCCCAATACAGAGACAAAATAGAATCGCAATTCAACAGCTCAGACACAAGAGGTATGTGGCAGGGTCTACAGTCTATCACGGATTACAAAAAGAAAACCAGCCCCGTCGCGGACCAGGATGTCTTGCTCCCAGACAGGCTAAATAACTTTTTTGCCCGCTTTGAGAACAATACAGTGCCACTGACACGGCCCGCTACCAAAACCTGCGGGCTCTCCTTCACTGCAGCCGAGGTGAGTAAAACATTTAAACGTGTTAACCCTCGCAAGGATGCAGGCCCAGACGGCATTCCCAGCCGCGTCCTCAGAGCATGCGCAGACCAGCTGGCTGGTGTGTTTACGGACATATTCAATCAATCCTTATCCCAGTCTGCTGTTCCCACATGCTTCAAGAGGGCCACCATTGTTCCTGTTCCCAAGAAAGCTAAGGTAACTGAGCTAAACGACTACCGCCCCGTAGCACTCACTTCCGTCATCATGAAGTGCTTTGAGAGACTAGTCAAGGACCATATCACCTCCACCCTACCGGACACCCTAGACCCACTCCAATTTGCTTTTTCCGACCCAATAGGTCCACAGACGACGCAATCGCAACCACACTGCACACTGCCCTAACCCATCTGGACAAGAGGAATACCTATGTGAGAATGCTGTTCATCGACTACAGCTCAGCATTTAACACCATAGTACCCTCCAAACTCGTCATCAAGCTCAAAACCCTGGGTCTCGACCCCGCCCTGTGCAACTGGGTCCTGGACTTCCTGACGGGCCGCCCCCAGGTGGTGAGGGTAGGTAACATCATCTCCACCCCGCTGATCCTCAACACTGGGGCCCCACAAGGGTGCGTTCTGAGCCCTCTCCTGTACTCCCTGTTCACCCACGACTGCGTGGCCATGCACGCCTCCAACTCAATCATCAAGTTTGCGGACGACACTACAGTGGTAGGCTTGATTACCAACAACGACGAGACGGCCTACAGGGAGGAGGTGAGGGCCCTCGGAGTGTGGTGTCAGGAAAATAACCTCACACTCAACGTCAACAAAACAAAGGAGATGATTGTGGACTTCAGGAAACAGCAGAGGGAGCACCCCCCTATCCACATCGACGGGTCAGTAGTGGAGAAGGTGGAAAGTTTTAAGTTCCTCGGTGTACACATCACGGACAAACTGAATTGGTCCACCCACACAGACAGCGTTGTGAAGAAGGCGCAGCAGCGCCTCTTCAACCTCAGGAGGCTGAAGAAATTCGGCTTGTCACCAAAAGCACTCACAAACTTCTACAGATGCACAATCGAGAGCATCCTGTCGAGCTGTATCACCGCCTGGTACGGCAACTGCTCCGCCCACAACCGTAAGGCTCTCCAGAGGGTAGTGAGGTCTGCAGAACGCATCACCGGGGGCAAACTACCTGCCCTCCAGGACACCTACACCACCCGATGTCACAGGAAGGCCATAAAGATCATCAAGGACAACAACAACCCAAGCCACTGCCTGTTCACCCCGCTATCATCCAGAAGGCGAGGTCAGTACAAGTGCATCAAAGCAGGGACCGAGAGACTGAAAAACAGCTTCTATCTCAAGGCCATCAGACTGTTAAACAGCCACCACTAACATTTAGCGGCCGCTGCCAACATACTGACTCAACTTCAGCCACTTTAAAAATGGGAATTGATGGAAATTATGTAAAAATGTACCACTAGCCACTTTAAACAATGCCACCTAATATAATGTTTACATACCCTACATTACCCATCTCATATGTATATGTATATACTGTACTCCATATCATCTACTGCATCTTGCCATCTTTATGTAATACATGTACCACTAGCCACTTTAAACTATGCCACTTTATGTTTACATACCCTACAGTACTCATCTCATATGTATATACCGTACTCTATACCATCTACTGCATCTTGCCTATGCCGTTCTGTACCCTCACTCATTCATATATCTTTATGTACATATTCTTTATCCCTTTACACTTGCGTGTATAAGGTAGTAGTTGTGGAATTGTTAGGTTAGATTACTTGTTGTTATTACTGCATTGTCGGAACTAGAAGCACAAGCATTTCGCTACACTCGCATTAACATCTGCTAACCATGTGTATGTGACTAATAACATTTGATTTGATTTGATTTGATTTAATATGATGTTACAGGACTGTCATCTGAAGAATTCTGAGAAGGTTAGTGAAACAATTAATATATTTTGGTGGTTTATACGTTATAGCTATTTTTGCCTTGAATCAATGCTGTTGTTATGTTTGCTATTGTGCTAAGCTAATATAACGCTATATTGTGTTTTCGCTGTAAAACACTTGATAAATCGGAAATATTGTCTGGAATCACAAGATGCCTGTCTTTCAATTGCTGTACACTATGTATTTTTCAGAAATGTTTTATGATGAGTATTTAGGTATTTGGCGTTGGTGTCTGTAATTTTTCTGTCTGCTTTCGGTGCAATTTCTGACTGTAGCTGCAATGTAAACTATGATTTATACCTGAAATATGCACATTTTTCTAACAAAACATATGCTATACAATAAATATGTTATCAGACTGTCATCTGATGAAGTTGTTTCTTGGTTAGTGGCTATTTATATCTTTATTTGGTCGAATTTGTGATAGCTACTGATGTAGTAAAAAACTGATGGAGTAAAAATAGTGGTGTCTTTTGCTAACGTGGTTACCTAATAGATTTACATATTGTGTCTTCCCTGTAAAAAAATTAAAAAATCGGACATGTTGGCTTGATTCACAAGATGTGTACCTTTCATCTGGTGTCTTGGACTTGTTAATGTGTGAAAGTTAAATATTAAAAAATATATATATTTTGAATTTCGCGCCCTGCACTTGAAGTGGCTGTTGTCATAAGTGTACCGACGTCGGGCTTGCACGCCAAACAGGTTAAGGATAAACATAAATACTTTACTGATAAACAGTAGCCCCAGTATCACAGTACACTGGAAAAAACAACGAACACTAAGTCTCGAAAACAATTCAAACTTCTGCAAAGGAAACCAGAAAACACATCTCTTTTAACAGGGAAATCATAATGAGTAATAGGACAAACCTGAGTGTCATTAATGTCTCTAGGACAGTCTCTGCCGCCCTCTGGTGACAGGTGGAACCATGACAGGACCCCCGCTTCTAGTAGCGGCCCCAGCCGCGGAGCCAGGGCGACCACCACATAGTTGGTTGAAATCCCGAACAAGTCCCGGATCCAGGATGTCCAGGGCAGGCACCCATGCCCACTCCTCGGGACCATGGCCCTCCCAGTCCACCAGGTACTGCAGGGTGCCTCGGACTCGACGAGCCTCCAACAGATGCCGAACAGTGTAGACTGGGCGGCCATCCACAAGTCGAGGGGTGGAGGGGCAGGTGTGGGGGAGAGAAGGGACTGGTCCTTGCCATCTTGAGACGGGAGACATGGAAGGATGGACAGACCCTCATAGACCTGGGAAGCTGGAGATGACAGGTGACTGGGTTGATGCGACTCAGGATAATGAATGGTCCTATGTAGCGTGGAGTGAGTTTCCGTGACTCCACCTTTAAGGGAAGATCACGGGTGGAGAACCACACCCGTTGAGTTTGGCAGTGTGTTATGAGCATATTCTGCCCAGATGAGGAACTTGCTCTAGTTATTGGCCTGAGTGGAGACGAAACAGAGGAGGAACTTTGCCCATTGGACTTTGGGTGGAACCCCAAGGAGAGACTCAAAACAACCCCAACAGCGAGCAGAAGGCCTTCCAATACCGTGCGACAAACTGAGGCCCACGATCTGAGACAATGTCCTGGGGAAGTCTGTGTAGTTCGCTGAAGGCAACATGGGTAAGGCGATGAAATGGGCTGCCTTGGAGAACCGATTGACGGCCACCAGGATTGTGGTAAGCCCTTGGGATGGAGGTAACCCTGTGACAAAGTCTACGGACAGGTGGGTCCTGGGTCGGCTGTGGATGGGCAGAGGTGGGAGCAACCCAGCCGGTCGCTGTTATGAGGACTTACTTTGGACACAGGTGGAACAGGCCACAATAAAGGATCTCACATCCTCCATCATGTTGGGACACCAGAATTTCAGTGTCCGATTAACCCCTAGATGGCCATTTAATTTAGAGGAGTGTCCCCATTGTAGCACTCGAGAATGGGCTGATTGCAGAACATGAAGTCTGTTAGTATTTCACTGATTTGTCCATGAGTCTCTGAGGATGAGCTCAATCAGGTCATTCCTGGTGGGCAGATACATTTGCCCAGCAATCCACTGTTATGATTGTTTAGGGTAAACAATGTTGTAACTTGGCGTGCCAGAAACGAAAAGAGAAAAGAGAAGAACATAAACCATTGAATACAAAAGGAACACAAGGACACCTCTTGGTTTCCTACTTTGCACTCAGGTTAGATGGAAATGATCAGATACAGTTGAAGTCGGACGTTTACATACACCTAGGTTGGAGTCATTAAAACTTGTTTTTCAGCCACTCCACAAATTTCTTGTAAACAAGCTATAGTTTTGGCAAGTCACACAGGACTTTTACTTTGTGCACGAAACAAGTAATTTTTCCAAGAATTGTTTACAGACATTATTTCACTTACCGACAGATTATTCACAGAATCACAATTCCAGTGGGTCAGAGGTTCACATACACTAAGTTGACTGTGCCTTTAATAAACAGCTTGGAAAATAACAGAAAATCATGTCATGGCTTTAGAAGCCTCTGATAGACTAATTGACATAATTTGAGTCAATTGGAGGTGTACCTGTGGATGTATTTCAAGGCCATGGGAAAATCAAAAGAAATCAGACTAGACCTCAGAAAAAAATTGTAGTCCTCCACAAGTTTGGCTCGTCCTTGGGATACATTTTCAAACGCCTGAAGGTACCACTATCATCTGTACAAACAATAGTAGCAAGTATAAACACCATGGGACCATGCAGCCGTCATACCACTCAGGAAGAAGACGCGTTCTGTCTCCTAGAGATGAACGTATTTTGGTGCAAAAAGTGCAAATCAATCCCAGAACAACAGCAAAGGACCTTGTGAAGATGCTGGAGGAAACAGGTACAAAGTATCTATGTCCACAGTAAAACACGTCCTATATCGACATAACCTGAAAGGCCGCTCAGCAAGGAAGAAGCCACTGCGCCAAAACCACCATAAAAAAGCCAGACTACGATTTGCAACTGCACATGGGGACAAAGATTGTACTTTTTGGAGAAATGTCCTCTGGTCTGATGAAACAAAAATAGAACTGTTTGGCCATAATGACCATCGTTGTGTTTGAAGGAAAAAGGGGGAGGCTTGCAAGCCGAAGAACACCGTCCCATCCGTGAAGCACGGGGGTGGCAGGATCATGTTGTGAGGGTGCTTTGCTGCAGAAGGGACTGGTGCACTTCACAAAATAGATGGCATCATGAGGTAGGAAAATGATGTGGATATATTGAAGCAACATCTCAGACAGTCAGTCAGGAAGTTAAAGCTTGGTTGCAAATGAGTCTTCCAAATGGACAATGACCCCAAGCATACTTAGACTCAGTGATATAATCTCTATCATTCAACAGTGGGGCAACTTCCTGCTTCCAGTCATCAGGAACAACGGGGATGTATCTGTAGGGTTAAAAGTTCTGGGATGGGTTTGTGGAAAGCCTCATAGGAAATGAATGTGTGCTTTAGGAAATTAGATGAGTGCCTGCTGTAATGCTAGGAGATATTGCTGTAAGTCTTAGGGTCAATGTTCATGAGGCCAAATTCCTCATGAAGACATGACTGTTTATTTCTGACAGTGTACTGAATAGTTAAGTTGTGGCAAAATGGCTTAAGGACAACAAAGTCAAGGTATTGGAGAGGCAAACTTAGAACCAGCTCTGTCAGGAGGAATGGGCCAAAATTCACCCAATTTATTATGGGAAGCTTGTGGAAGGCTAGCCGAAACGTTTGACCCAAGTTAAACAATTTAAAGGCAATGCTACCAAATTCTAGTTGAGTGTATGTAAAATTCTGACCCACTGGGAATGTGATGAAATAAATAAAAGCTGAAATCAATCATTCCCTCTACTATTATTCTGACATTTCACATTCTTAAAATGAAGTGGTGATCCTAACTGACCTAAAACAGGGAATTTTTACTAGGATTAAATGTCAGGAATTGTGAAAAACTGAACGTATTTGGCTAAGGTGTATGTAAACGTCCAACTGTAAGTGTAGTGAAGTTAGTTATGCACCACATTCCCACAGAGAAAAAATGGTGCCTCTGAAACAATTGAAAGGGTGCACCATCCCGCAAAGAAACCCTCCACTTTCCCTAAATCAACCAAACTATCCAGCAGGGGTAATTACCTGTCCTTTTATTAGAATAGATCTGTCTGGACAGGCCAATTGTATTTAGTTTTTTTATTTAACCAGGTAGGCCAGTTGAGAACAAGTTCTCATTTACAACTGTGACCTGACCAAGATAAAGCAGGGCAGTGCGACACAAACAAACAAACAGTTACACATGGGATAAACAAACATACAGTCAATAACACAATAGAAAATCTATATATAGTGTGTGCAAATGTAGTACTATTAGGGAGCTAAAGCAATAAATAGGCCATTGTGGTGAAATAATTACAATTTAGCAATTAAACACTGGAGAGATAGATGTGCAGAAGATGAATTTGCAAGTAGAGATACTGGGGTGCAAAGGACAAAAAAAATAACAATATGGGGATGAGGTAGTTGGGTGGACTATTTACAGATGGGCTGTATATATAGGTGCAATGATCGGTAAGCTGATGCTTAGAGTTAGTAAGGGAGATACAAGACTCCAGCTTCAGTGATTTTTGCAATTTGTTCCAGTCATTGGCAGCAGAGAACTTGAAGGAAAGACGGCCCAGATTTGGAGTTGGCTTTGGGGATGACCTGTGAAATGTACCTGCTGGAGCGTGTGCTACGGGTGGGTGTTTCTATGGTGACCAGTGAGCTGAGATAAGGCAGGGCTTTACCTAGCAAAGACTTATAGATGAACTGGAGCCAGTGGGTTTTGCAATAAATATGAAGCGAGGGCCAGCCAACGAGAGCATACAAGTCGCAGTGGTGGGTAGTATATGGGGCTTTGGTGACAAAATGGATGGCACTGTGATAGGCTACATCCAATTTGCTGAGTAGAGTGTTGGAGGCTTTTTTGTAAATGACATCGCCAAAGTCAAGGATAGGTAGGATAGTCAGTTTTACGACGTTATGTTTGGCAGCATGAGTGAAGGATGCTTTGTTGCGAAATAGGAAGCCGATTCTAGATTTAATTTTGGATTGGATATGCTTAATGTGAGTCTGGAAGGAGAGTTTACAGTCTAACCAGACATCTAGGTATTTGTTGTTGTCCACATTTTCTAAGTGGGCGGGTGTGGGCAGCGATCGGTTGAAGAGCATGCATTTAGTTTTACTTTCTTTTAAGAGCAGTTGGAGGCCACGGAATGAGTGTTGTATGGCACTGAAGCTCGTCTGGAGGTTTGTTAACACAGTGTCCAAAGAAGGGACTGAAGTGTAGAGAATGGTGTCGTCTGCGTAGAGGTGGATCAGAGTATCACCAGCAGCAAGAGTGACATCTTTGATGTATACAGAGAAAAAGTCGACTCGAGAATTGAACCCTGTGGCACCCCCATAGAGACTGCCAGAGGTCCGGACAACTGGCCCTCCGATTTGACACACTGAACTCTATCTGAGAAGTAGTTGGTGAACCAGGCGAGGCAGTCATTTCAGAAACCAAGACTGTTGAGTCTGCCAATAAGGATGCGGTGATTGACAAAGTCGAAAGCATTGGCCAGGTCCATTAAGATGGCTGCACAGTATTGTCTTTTACCGATGGCAGTTATGATATCATTTAGGACCTTGAGCGTGGCTGAGGTGCAACTTGGCTTTCAAAGACTTTAGAAAGGTAGGGTAGAATAGATATAGGTCTGTAACAGTTTGGGGCTAGAGTGTCTCCCCCTTTGAAGAGGGGGATGACCGCGGCAGCTTTCCAATCTTTGTCGGATCTCAGACGATACGAAAGAGAGGTTGAACAGGCTAGCAATAGGGGTTGCAACATTTGTGCCGGATCATTTTAGAAAGAGAGGGTACAGATTGTCTAGCCCAGCTGCTTTGTAGGGGTCAAGATTTTACAGCTCTTTCAGATCATCTGCTATCTGGATTTGGGTGAAGGAGAAATGGGTGGAAAGGTGGAAAGCAAGGCTAGCCGTAGAAAAATGCTTTTTGAAATTCTCGATTATCGTAGATTTATCGGTGGTGACAGTGTTTCTTAGCCTCAGTGCAGTGGACAGCTGGGAGGTGCTCTTATTCTCCATGGACTTTACAGTGTCCCAGAACTTTTTGGAGTTTGTGCTACAAGATGCACGTTTCTGTTTTAAAAGCTAGCCTTTGCTTTCCTAACTGCCTGTGTATATTGGTTCCTAACTTCCCTGAAAAGTTGCATAATGCGGGGGCTTTTCGATGCTAATGCAGTACACCACAGGATGTTTTTGTGCTGGTCAAGGACAGTCGAGTCTGGAGTGAACCAAGGGCGATATCTGTTCTTAGTTCTACATATTTTGAATGGGGCATGCTTATTTAAGATGGCGAGGAAAGCACTTTTAAAGAATAACCAGGCATCCTCTACTGACGGAATGAGGTCAATATCCTTCCAGGATACCCGGGCCAGGTCGATTAGAAAGGCTTGCTCGCTGAAGTGTTTTAGGGAGCGTTTGACAGTGATGAGGGGTGATCGTTTGACCGCGGCTCCAATACGGACACAGGCAATGAGGCGGTGATCACAGAGATCCTTGTTGAAGACAGCAGAAGTGTATTTAGAGGGCAGGTTGGTCAGGATGATATCTATGAGGGTGCCCGTGTTTACTGATTTAGGGTTGTACCTGGTAGGTTCCTTGATCATTTGTGTGGGATTGAGGGCATCTAGCTTAGATTGTAGGATGGCCGGGGTGTCAAGCATATCCCAGTTTAGGTCACCTAACAGTACAAACTCTTAAGATAAATGGGGGGCAATTAATTCACATATGGTGTCCAGGGCACAGCTGGGGGCTGAGGGGGGTCCATAACAAGCGGCAACAGTGAGAGACTTATTTCTGGAAAGGTGGATTTTTAAAAGTAGAAGCTCAAACTGTTTGGGGACAGACCTGGATAGCATGATAGAACTCTGCAGGTTATCTCTGCAGTAGATTGCAACTCCATTCCCATTGGCAGTTCTATCTTGGTGGAATATGTTGTAGTTGGGGATGGAAATTTCAGAATTGTTGTGTCCTTCCTAAGCCAGGATTCAGACACGGCTAGGACATCAGGGTGGGCGGAGTGTGCTAAAGCAGTGAATGATTGCATTACCATCCCAATGACAAAACAAAGTGCTAAAGTGTATATCAGAACATTGATGTCATAGTTTCAGTAGTTACCAGCAATGGTTGAGGCTTGTTCTCTATTCTGGTTATGATTCTCACTGTGGTCCAAAACTGTCAACTGGGCATGGGCTTTCATGCTGCAATCTGAAGTGGAGACGCTTTTGACAGTATTTCAACACAGAACTAGGAAATACCTCAAGAGTTCCTGGTAAGACATAAAAAAAGAGAAGAGAGACAATCTTAGGTGGAGCATTGATTAACATAGCACGTATCTATTTGTTACCTGTCGTGCCTAAGTCATTTGCTTGTGAACGGTTCTGTGTGTGTTTCATTTGATATACACTACCGGTCAAAAGTTACACCTACTCATTCAGGGGTCCTTCTTTATTTTTACATTGTAGAATAACAGTGAAGACATCAAAACTATGAAATAACACATGAAATAACACATTGTTAAAGTTAATTTCTGCAATTTCTTTCCTTCTTAACCTGTCTAGGATCAGCGTGGCGCTAGCGGCACACCCCCCCCCCCCCACTGAAAAACCAGTGCCGCGAAATTAAAAAAAAATATTTTTTTAAAATATTTAACTTTCACACATTAAAGTCCAATACAGCTAATGAAAGACACAGATCTTGTGAATCCAGTCAACATTTCCGATTTTTAAAATGTTTTACAGGGAAGACACAATATGTAAAGATGTACATCTATTACCTAAAAACACATTAGCATAATCCACCATCTTTTATTTGTCCACCAACACCAGTAGCCATCACCAATTCGGCTAAACTAAGATATTTATAGCCCCTAACCAACAAAAAAACTCATTAGATGACAGTCTGATAACATATTTATGGTATGGGATAGGTTTTGTTAGAAAAAAGTGCATATTTCAGGTAGATGGCATAGTTTACAATTGCACCCACCATCACAAATGGACTAGAATAATTACAATGAGCAACGTGTGTACCTAACTACTAATCATCAAACATTTCGTAAAAATACACAGCATACACGAATCGAAAGACACAGATCCTGTGAATACAGACAATATTTCAGATTTTCTAAGTGTCTTACAGCGAAAACACAATAAATCGTTATATTAGCTTAGCACATAGCAATTAGCAGCCCAGCATTGATTCTAGCCAAAGTGAGCGATAAAAGTCAACATCGCCAAAAGATATTAATTTTTTCACTAACCTTCTCAGAATTCTTCCGATGACACTCCTGTAACATCACATTACAACATGCATATACAGTTTGATCGAAAATGTTTATATTTAGCCACCAAAATCATGGTTAGACAATGTGAAATGTAGCTCAGCTGGTCAGAAAATGTCCTTGCGCCACTTAGACAGTGATCTACTCTTATACATAAATACTCATAAACGTGACTAAAAAATATAGGGTGGACAGGGATTGATAGACAATTTAATTCTTAATACAATTGCGTTATTACATTTTTTAATTTATCCTTACTTTTCAATACAGTTTGCGCCAAGCGAAGCTACGTCAAAAAACATGGCGTCCTAAGCCACTAAAATGTTTCGACAGAAACACGATTTATCATAATAAAAATGTCCTACCTTGAGCTGTTCTTCCATCAGTATCTTGGGCAAAGGATCCTTTCTTGGGAGAAATCGTCTTTTGGTGGAAAGCTGTCCTCTTGCCATGTGGAAATGTCAACTGCGTTCGGGATGAACTGAAAAGCGTGCCCAACTTTTCACATCGTTGCAAAAATAAATGTCCCAAAATCGCACTAAACGGATATAAATTGCTATAAAACGCTTTAAATTAACTACCTTATGATGTTTTTAACTCCTATAACGAGTGAAAAGATGACCGGAGAAATATAACAGGCTAAACTAACGCTTGGAACAGGTGCGCGCCGGTGTCCTCTAGGCTCATGACGCAGCTCCCAAAGAATGACTAGCTTCAGGGTTTTTTCATTTGTAGGGCCTGTGAACGCGCAATCGACCCCGTTGGAATCGTCATCACGTAAAGGCATCCAGGGGAAGACGTAAGAAGTGTCCGTATAGTCATAGCAACGACAGTGCCCTTTTAAATGACTTCAGAAGAGTGGCCAACATTTCTCAAATCTGACTCCATGTCAGGGAAATTGCTGTAGAATGGGCTCTGTTCCACTTAGAGACAAAATTTCAACTCCTATAGAAACTATAGACTGTTTTCTATCCAATAATAATAATAATATGCATATTGTACGATCAAGGATTTTGTGGGAAGCCGTTTAAAAAATTAGCCAAATTAGCATAAATAGTCTAAACAGCGCCCCCATCCCCAACAGGTTAATGTGTTTGAGCCAATCAGTTGTGATGTGACAAGTTAAAATACCAAGTCCATATTATGGACAGCTCAAATAAGTAAAGAGAAACGACAGTCCATCATTACTTTAAGACATGAAGGTCAGTCAATTTGGAAAATTTCAAGAACTTTGAAAGTGTCTTCAAAGTGGTTTGCAGTCGCAAAAACCATCAAGCGCTATGATGCAACTGGCTCTCAAGAGGACCGCCACAGGACTGGAAGATCCAGAGTCACCTCTGCTGCAGAAGATACGTTCATTTGAGTTACCAGCCTCAGAAATCACAGCCCAAATAAATGCTTCAGTGAGTTCAAGTAACAGACACATCTCAACATCAACTGTTCAGAGGAGACTGTGTGAATCAGGCCTTCATGGTCGAATTGCTGCAAAGAAACCACTACTAAAGGACACCAATAAGAAGAGACTTGCTTGGGCCAAGAAACACATTAGACCAGTGGAAATTTGTCCTTTGGTCCGGAGTCCAAATTTGATATTTTTGGTTCCGACCGCCGTGTCTTTGTGAGATGCGGTGTGGGTGAACGGATGATCTCCGCATATGTATTTCCCACTGTAAAGCATGGAGGAGGAGGTGTGATGGTGTGGGGGTGCTTTGCTGGGGACACTGATTTATTTAGAATTCAAGGCTCACTAAACCAGCATTCTGCAGCGATACGCCACCACATTTGGTTTGTGCTTAGTGGGACTATCATATGTTGGAACTCCTGAGGACTGTTGGAAAAGCATTCCAGGTGAACCTGGTTGAGAGAATTCATCAAGGCAAAGGGTGGCTATTTGAAGAATCTCAAATATAAAATATATTTTGATTTGTTTAACACTTTTTTGGTTACTACATGATCCCACAGGTGTTATTTCATCGTTTTGATGTCTTCACTGTTGTTCTACAATGTAGAAAACAGTAAAATAAAGAAAAACCCTTGAATGAGTAGATGTTCTTAAACTTTTGACCAGTAGTGTACATGCAAATTCAATAGCACACCTGTGTGCTTGAACAGTGCCATCTCATCAAGATCATTCTGCAGGTGTTTGTCCATGACCAGGGAGCACAGGGCTTTGTAGGTTGGTGAATCTTCCTGCAGTTACCTCTCTTCCTCTGCTGGTCCTCTGTTAGCACTCCCTGGTAAGAGTGGTGTTCCACTCTGTCCTCTTCCCAGCGATGGACCCCACAGATGTGATGGAGCATTGACCTGAACCTGCACTTCAACTCCTGAAAATGACATTTGATCAAAAACAGGCATGAGTTCAACAGACAATTGTTGCCATTGTTGATATCTGCACACTGTTCTGGGAAATGGAGATTTGAAAGAGCGGGGGCTGTCAGGGTGAGTAGATTGTTGGCTCCTGAAAGACAGGGCAGATTTATGGCCCTAGACCTCTTGGCACCAATGTGGGATGGTGATACTGTCACAAACACTTCAAAGTGGTCTGAGACCAGCTGGGGGGAGTGAGACATGAGTGGGGTTGTTTTTCTACAGTTACACTATTGATTTATGTATTTACCTCTTTATCTTCTCCACATGAGCTACAACTCCACCACAGATGATTGCAGATACTCTTCACGCACAGCATGAGGTCAAATAACATTAAAATTCATTTTATTTGTCACATGCTTTGTAAACAACAGGTGTAGACTAACAGTGAAATGCTTACTTATGGGCCCTTCCAACAATGCAGAGAGAAAAAAGATAAATAATAGAAAAAATAAATACACAATAAGTAATGATAATTTGGCTGTATATACTGGTTACCAGTACCGAGTCGATGTGCAGAAGTACGAGGTAATTGAGGTACAGGGGTACAAGGTAATAGGCTCTATGCATTATTCCGCCTCCCACATTCTATTTTACTTTCTACCTGGGTGCTGAATTCCAGAGCGATAACCGCTATTGTTTTAATCATTACCTTACTAGCTATCTAACTGTCGTGATGCATTTCTGACTGAAATTGTTCACAATGACTACATTTAAATTACAGCCCCGCAAAGGAGGTGCTAATGAACATTGTTCAGTGCCTCTGTGTTCAGTTTCTTCTAAATGTAATGGTATTGTGAGCTTCCATAGTTTCCCGGGTCGATGTAGAGCTCAGAAAAAGGTGGTTGGTGGCAGTACGTCAATAGCAGCTAGGTCATGTCTAGTGCTACTTGATGCTTAGAGAAGATGGGCAATAATAGTAATGAGCTTTTTTGGTATTCAAATACTCTGGGTCCATCTTTAGATTTGCAAGCCACACCCACCTGATGGCCTTCCGGCACTTGATTGAGCGGGCAGCAGAGACCAAGTTTATAAGAGTCACAAGCAACAATCCATCTGAAACAAGTGTTCATCGTAGAAACCCAGTAAGGGACAACTTCATTAAATACAGTACTTAATATATATTATTTGATCTTACTGTAATTGTTAAACATGATTTACTTTTTGTGCTATGGACCGAATGTAAGGACAATATGTTGTTCTAAAACGGTTTTCTTTATGTTCAGACACTGCCATCAATCGACGCGTTCTTCCGGTTTACGACTCATCTGTCACTGGGTCTGAAGCAGAACGATTTGGCCTATTGGTTCAGCATCCACCAATTGACAGTGAGCCGGATTATCATCTCTTGGGCCAACTTCCTCTACTGTCTGCTTGGATCAGCACGGATATGGACCCCAAGGAAACCATCAAAGCCCACCTGCCACCTGAGTTCAAGGACTATCCAGACACCCAGGTAGTGATCGACTGCACCGAACTCCGCTGCCAGACACCATCTTCACTACTACTGAGTTGTTTTCTTCCTTCAAGTCACACTGTACCTTTAAGGGCATGTTGGGAATGTCACTTTTGTGTCATCGTTGTATGCTGGATCTGTGAGTGACAAGGAGATCTTCAAGCTGTTTGACACAGTCATCCCCCTGGCCATCTCAGGCAGCATCAACCAATTATTTGCAGTGGCGTGCCTGTTGGTCAACTATCAGAACGGACCTTTGGTCAGAGCCTGGGGCAAGCCAGTGTACATGTACATGTGTTTATTTGCTAGCGGAAAAATAATAATTTGTTTATCTACGACATGTATCAATCATTTGTGTTGTAGTGAATATCAGTTTGTGTGGATCTTGAATTGGCTTTAATTAGGAAATGTGTTTAGGGGTGGGAAAAGAAATCAAGTAAACACAGAATAGCCAGAATGCAAGTTTGAATTCAATGTTAGAGATGTGTAATTGATTAACCTGTCTAGGCTGAGGGTGCCGCTAGCGGCACTCCCCCCCCACCCCCACTGAAAAGGCAGAGCCGCGAAATTAAAAAAAAATATTTTTTTAAAATATTTAACTTTCACACATTAAAGTCCAATACAGCTAATGAAAGACACAGATCTTGTGAATCCAGCCAACATGTCCGATTTTTAAAATGTTTTACAGGGAAGACACAATATGTAAAGATGTAAATCTATTACCTAAAAACACATTAGCATAATCCACCATCTTTTATTTGTCCACCAACACCAGTAGCCATCACCAATTCGGCTAAACTAAGATATTTATAGCCCCTAACCAAGAAAAAAACTCATCAGATGACAGTCTGATAACATATTTATGGTATGGGATAGGTTTTGTTAGAAAAATGTGCATATTTCAGGTAGATGGCATAGGTTACAATTGCACCCACCATCACAAATGGACTAGAATAACTACATAGAGCAACGTGTTTACCTACTTACTAATCATCAAACATTTCGTAAAAATACACAGCATACACTAATCGAAAGACACAGATCCTGTGAATACAGACAATATTTCAGATTTTCTAAGTGTCTTACAGCGAAAACACAATAAATCGTTATATTAGCATAGCACATAGCACATAGCAGCCCAGCATTGATTCTAGCCAAAGTGAGCGATAATGTCAACATCGCCAAAATATATAAATTTTTTCACTAACCTTCTCAGAATTCTTCAGATGACACTCCTGTAACATCATATTACACAATCCATATAGAGTTTGATCGAAAATGTGCATATTTAGCCACCAAAATCATGGTTAGACAATGTGAAATGTAGCCCAGCTGGTGAGAAAATGTCCGTGCGCCATATTAGACAGTGATCTACTCTTATACATAAATACTCATAAACGTGACTAAAAAATATAGGGTGGACAGGGATTGATAGACAATTTAATTCTTAATACAATCGCGGAATTACATTTTTTTAATTATCCTTACTTTTCAATACAGTTTGCGCCAAGCGAAGCTACGTCAAAAAACATGGCGTCCTAAGCCACTAACATTTTTCGACAGAAACACGATTTATCATAATAAAAATGTCCTACTTTGAGCTGTTCTTCCATCAGTATCTTGGGCAAAGGATCCTTTCTTGGGTCTAATCGTCTTTTGGTGGAAAGCTGTCCTCTTGCCATGTGGAAATGCCAACTGCGTTCGGGATGAACTGGAAGCGTGCCCAGCAATTCACAGCGTTTCAGAAATAAATGTCCCAAAATCGCACTAAACGGATATAAATTGCTATAAAACGCTTTAAATTAACTACCTTATGATGTTTTTAACTCCTATAACGAGTAGAAACATGACCAGAGTAATATTACTCCCTCCACTAATGCTTGGAACAAGTGCGGGTCGATGTCCTCCAGGCGCATAACGCAGCAAGAAAAGAGTTCCTAGCTACAGGGTTTTTTAATTTGTTGTGCCTGTGAACGCGCAATCGACCCCATTCAAATCGTCATCACGTAAAGGCATCCAGGGGAAGACGTAAGCAGTGTCCGTATACTCATAGCAATAACTGTGGCCTTTTAACTGACTCCAGATGAGGGGCCAACATTTCTGAAATCTGACTCCATGTCAGGGAAATTGCTGTAGAATGGGTTCTGTTCCACTTAGAGACAAAATTTCAACTCCTATAGAAACTATAGACTGTTTTCTATCCAATAATAATAATAATATGCATATTGTACGATCAAGAATTTTGTGGGAAGCCGTTTCAAAAATTACACGATTAGCATAAATAGTGACAACAGCGCCCCCAGCCTCAACAGGTTAACTGAACTGTTGAACATTTGCTGAAAAATATATTTTTTTAAACAAATCTATTCTACTGTAGTTTTCTTCACAAGAACATCAATACTTATTTTTCATGATACCACTTAACTTGGCACCCATGCAGGGGATCCATTCAGGTGCGAGATAGACACTTCTGCAAGTAGTGGTAAAAATACAAGTGGTCAACCTTCTCTCTTATAGTTTTTGTAACGTGTAGATCTTTATGTATCCTTTCAACTAGGATGTCCTCCTGTGTCCAGATAACAAAGAAGTTAACATTCTTCAGTATGCAGTACTCCTGTACAGGCAATGGCTCCAGGGCTAGCTCCCTCTTCGTCTCCATGGTCTGTATACCATTGAGAGCTTTGTAGAGAGAACTTCTGCAAAACATGTTAAAACCTTAACATCAGGTTGGAGAGATTACTATGACAAAGACTCCACGATCAGCTTCCTTTAGGCCATCTCATCATAGTGGGTGATCAGGCCTACCACCGTTGTGTCGTCTGCAATATTAATAATGATGTTGGAGTATGTGCGGCCACACAGCCGTGGGTGAACAGGGAGTACAGGAGGACTAAGCACACACCCCTGAGGGGCCCCTGTGTTGAGGGTCAGTGTGGCAGATGTGTTGTTGTCTACCCTCACAACCTGTGGGAAGTCCGTCAGGAAGTCCAGGATCCAGGGAGAGGGAGGTGTTTAATCCCAGGGTCCTTAGCTTAGTGATGTACTTGAAAGGCAGTATGGTGTTGAACGCTGAGCAGTGTGGAGTGCATTTGAGATTGCGTCATCTGTGAATTTGCCTTTACAGTCTACTAACCTTTACATGAATGCCTGGTGTCAAACTGATGTTCAATGTCCGGATAGGACTCTCTCATTATCTTTCGAATGGAGGGCGATCTGTCTGTCGTGACCACCTTGATATCTATTCCTTCACCAAGAAGATGTTTGAGTCCCCTGTGGAAACCTACTGGTTCCATTGCAGGAGAGCTTGTGGCCTCTGTAACCATAGGGGATAAGATAGTGATGATTAGTACTGCCTGTTAGGTAGCCCAGTCAAATTCATTGGCTGAACATTTCCACAATCTTACCTGAACCAATTCAAAGTGAATAATGTATTTTGTGGAATCATCTAAAAAGTAATAAATCATAAAGTAGTTGGTAGGATTGTCCATCTCCACACAATTCCAATTAGTCTCGGCAAGATTGTAATCTGCTGGTCGCAGTATGAATGTTCAATAAATGGAAGCAAGTATGTTGACTGTATTTCGTCGAAGGCTGCTGTCTTCGGCATTTGAAGGTTCAGCAGTGTGTCCCAATCAGCAAATTCCATGCATGTCGAATCAGTGAAAAGGATGGATCCATGTACATACAGTATAAGCAAGTGATTTTCTGCCATTCCGCATGCATCAGGACATTCTCTGCTGTGTCTATTGTAACAACTCCATGTTACTTTGATTTTGCTGCCCAAAGCGGTTATTCTTCTATCAGTCAAGACAGCTCCACATTGGTGACCTGTTTGGAAAAGCTCCATGAGTTTAGACTCATTCACAATCCATTTATTTTGGCTCCATCCAGTTTCTTCTGGCGCACTGTCAGAGGTTGATCCCCAGCTGGAGACGGAAGGGCTGGTGAAAGGCACAAAACTGGAATCAGAGGGATCACTGGCTGCCTCAGCAGAGACCATACTATTTTCTAATAATGAAGTATGTTCCGTTGTCCATTTGGCCTTCTTCTGGTTGCTAATCCGGATTAAAAAACAAAATACATATGAAAAAAATGCACCAGTAAACATGTCATCCCACACGAATGAAGCAGCACCCCCCCCCCCCCCCCCCCTTTGGGCCATGATGTGTCTTTTCTGATATCTATGGCAAGATACATAATTCCCCAATGTTCAGTCAAAAATAGGGCGATTGGTGTCCGAAATATCATGTGTGACGTATGTACAGTACCTACGTACTAACTAACAATCAACAAACGGACGGAGACAGATCCATAGTCCCTTACCCGATTTTCATCATGGGGGACAATTACATTTGTCTGTCCTGAAAATTCAAGTTGATAGGCCTCTTGAGTGTAAACCAATAGGTCACGATGTATCAACAAAATAAACTGAAAATGCAGGATTACAGATACATTTACTCACAGGAAAATGTTTCTTTGTTTTACTTCTGCGTGCACCCTCCGCTGCAGTTGTAGAGGGAATTCTTTAGACGTTATGTATGTAGGCCCAACTGAAAACTTGTAAGTTATCCAAAAATAGCTAGGACATCATGACAGCAAAATAACAGCATTACCTGATGCAGTGTCCATGTGGGGCCAAGGCAACGTACACGCCAGAGGTTGAAGGCTCTGTGCCGGCCTCTGTCTGATGAGGACTAGTCAGCTGCAAACTCAGAGGGGTGAATCTCTTTTGTGGAGTTGAATGTGATGTTACTCTAGCCGACATGGAGTCCGTTCCTTGTCGACTGTCCACAGCAGGCAAGTCTCCCATCTCAACCTGAAACGTGAACGGGAAATGCTGGTATTCATTTGAAATAAACAAGGCGAACAAACTTGGGGAAGGCCATAATAGCTGTTCTGTTTTGGTGGCATGCTGTTATCTATCACATGGCTACCACTATGGGGGTTGGAACCAAAATCATTTTCCAATCGTTTCATTCTGAACATACCTGCAAAATAAAGTTCTGAACAGGTTCAAACCAAAAATCTGTAAAAGTTATCATTCCTTTCTGTTTCTTTTTAAACCTCTGAATTCGTACATGCATTGGACAGACAAGTCTGGCGTATGGAGCGAGATGCGACAAATTTTGCGGGTGAGGAGAGTGCTGGGCATGAAGCGCTGGGCATCTTGTTGTTATGATATGCATTATCTGAATTAGGATCACAGAATTATACCTACGTTGGACCAGAGATAGCCTTTGATCATGACTCTCAGTTCCATTACATTACACATAATGTCGCCTACAGTTTTTAGAGAGCTAGACCAGAGCTAGCTAGCTAGCTAACAAGTTTGTGTGTGCAGAGCGGCACCAAAATTAAAATATGTCTTACCTTTTTGTAGTTAATAAATCAAATGTGAAACGTGATAACTATAGTATCCGTAACTAGCAAAGGAAAAGTTTATTCATTATTCTCTAATAAAAGATCTCTCTCCCTAAGTTCTGAATGTCAGTAGCTACAGTAGACTATACTTCGGAGAGATGGGGAGGGAAAGGTAGCACACACACACAAAAAGATTTTCAGCTGGCAGGCCGGCAGACACTGGAATACGTTTCTGAGTGGCAAAGTGAGGGCTTTGCATAGACACTTTGTTGCATTTGTGGGCTGGAAAAAAAATGCCCCAGAACGTAAAAGAACGTTATTAACTGGTTCCCATGCTTTTGAAATGACAGTCCTGTTCAGGAAACAGTATAGATCACTTTTCTTCTTGGTTATGGTTCTGATCCTTGAAAAACAATATGTTATTTAACGATTTTATCTTCTGTTCAAGCATGTGGACATTTTATAATTAGTTCTAAAGTATTTGAATGAAGTTGAATAAGACAAACATAATAGCACCACTCAATTTTGAATATGTAACGTGGACATTGGGAGTCGGGAAGCAACTGCAGGTGGTGAGTTTAATAACAAACGGAACACCACAAGAAACACGAGTAGCATACAGACGTGAAACACATAGTCAATACTGCCTGGGGAATGAACCTAAGGGAGTGCCAGATAAAGGGGAGGTAATGAGTGAGGTAATGAAGTCCAGGTGTGTCTATTGATGAAGCGCAGGTGCATGTAATGATGGTTGACAGGACCGGTGATTAGTAAGCCGGCAATGTCAAACGCCGGAGGGGAGGAGTGGGAGTAGACGTGACAGTACCCCGCCCCCCCCCCCCCCCCGGACATGCTGCTCCACCCGCAGGACGACGCCGGCCAGAGGGACGGCCCTGAGGATGAGGAGTGGGTCGGTTCCTGGTAGAGAGCCAGACACAATCACCAGGATGGAACACGGGTGCCTCACTGCGGTGGCGATCTGCCTGCTCCTTTTGGCAATGGACGGCATGCTGGTGCCTCACTCCAAACCTCCTCTGCTCACTGGACCCATTTGTCCACCGCAGGGGTTTGGTCTGGTTCGGAGTCCACGGAGCCAAGGACAGTTGATAGCCCAGTACACACGGGAAGGTAGTAAGCCCGGTGGAGGAATGAAGTAATGAATTCTGGGCGTATTCCACCAAGGGAAGGAATCGGGCCCACTCCCCCTGCCGGTCCTGGCAGTGACTCCTCAGGAACCTCCCCAGCTCCTCGTTCATCCTCTCCACCTGCCCGTTGGACTGAAGCCGGTACCCGGAAGTGAGGCTGACCGTGACACCCCCAGTTTCTCCATGAAAGCCCATACCCGTGACGTGAATTGGGGGCCGCAGTTGGAGACGATGTCCTCCAGAAGGCCATAGTGTCGGAAGACCTGCTGGAACAGTGCCTCAGCGACCTGGAGAACTGTGGGGAGACCAGAGAGGAATAAACCGGTATGATTTTGAAAATCTGTCCACAACCACCGGAATGGTGGTGAAACCGTCAGAGGGGAGATCGGTAACAAAGTCAATGGACAGATGAGACCAGGGATGCTAAGACACGGGAAGGGGAAGGGGAGCTTCCCTGCTGAAGTGTGCCGGGGGGACTTAGTTTGGGCACACACAGAACAGGAATTGACATAACGAATAACATCCTGCGCCAAGGTGGGCCACCAATACTTCTTGGCGAGAGATTGTATAGTACGGGTGATCCCAGGCTGTCCACTGTGTGTGCCCAGGTCAACAGCCGCTCCCTTATCCCCATGGGAATGTAGATGCACTCAGGAGGATAGGTAGTGGTGAGGGTTCCCTCTCCAGAGCCTGGCGAATGTCCATGTCTATGTCCCAGACCACAGGGGATACGACTTGAGGGAACGGAAAAGCAGTTCTTCTGGCATTCGGGTGACCAGTTTGTGATTCTCGTCCTTGACCATGAGATGGTGAGGTTATGGCGTTGGAGCCATGGGAGGCCGAGGATAATCTTGTGAGCTGGTGCACTAGTGATGAAGAAGGTAATATTCTCCTGATGAATGGACTCCACGGTGAGGGTGAGTGGTGTGGTGATGTGTGTAATGGTTCTGGATCCTAGTGGTTGATTATCAAGAGCTGAAGCTGGTGCCCACCTTGACCACAATAGGGACAGAGCCCAAGCTTTTTCCATCTACATCGTTCAGCTGCGGGGAGGCTTGTGACCCCTACCTCCATGGCTTCAGGTCTAATACAGATTGGTCAACGAAGGATGGAGAGAATTGATGAGGGTACCAACACTGCCGAAGCAGGTTATCCAGACGGATGGCTATCACAAGGAGTGTGTCCAAGGAGAAGTTGTAATTTCGACATGCCAGTTCTGTCTGGACCTCCTCGCACAGTCCTCTTCAGAATAACGTATAGATCGCCAGCTCATTCCATCTGCTGGATGCTGCTACAGTCAGTAAGGTGAGCCTGTTACTCGGCAGCGGTCTGGCCATCCTGCCGTAGTTGGAATAGGTGCTCACCCCCCTCTCTGCCCTCCGGTGGATGACCGAAGATACCTCTGAACAGAGCCATGAACCCATCATACGAATCCAGCTCCTCCTCTCCTCTCTCCCAAACGGCCGCAGCCCACTCCAATGCCCACCCAGTCAGCAGAGAAATAACCACGGAAACCTTGGACCTCTCAGTGGTAGGGACTCCCATCTGGTGCGCAAAATAGAGGGAGCACTGGAGTAGGAAGCCACGGTATTTAATTGGGGTTCCATCATATTTATCCAGGAGGGACAGGCGGGCATCACTGACCTGGGTGGATTGGTGTGCTGGCTCGCTGGGTCAAATGGTGACAGAGTATCATCTGCAAGTTGAAGGCAACACCTCTCAGGTTCCGAGATGTTGAAGACTGCAAAGAACCTCTTCCATAGCCTTCCCCAGTTGCGCCAGCTGGTCGTGGTGTTGACAAAGTAGTTATCCCTTTTCGTCGACCATATGGGAGATGTCCTAATTTCCTGCTGCTTCCAATTGTTGAGGAAGTATTCTACAACGTGGACACTGGGAGTCAGGAAGCAAGTGCTGGTGGTGAGTTTAATAATAAACGGAACATGGACCAATACAAGAAACACGAGTAGCATACAGACATGAAACACATAATCAATACTGCCTGGGGAATGAACCTAAGGGAGTGCCAGATAAAGGGGAGGTAATGGAATCCAGGTGTGCCTATTGATGAAGCGCAGGTGCACGTAATGATGAATGCCAGGTGTGCGTAATGATGGTTGCCAGGACTGGTAGTTAGTAAACCGGCAATGTCGAACGCCGGAGTGGAGGAGCGGCAGTAGATGTGACAGAATATTGGAAAAAGGACAATCAGCACATAGTTTGGAGCATTCTTACTCCCCTAGTAAAACAAATCCTACAGGATTCCAATGAAAATAAATCTAATTGAAAATCCCTTCTGATTTTGGAACCTATCCTAAAATTCTATAGGAGTGGTTACAAAATCTGATTTTGTTGTCTTCTTGTATTGGATTGTATTGTATTCTTCTATTCATTTGCAGTTTGACCAGTAGTCCTAGTGGACTAATTTAGGAGTCCACTAGGATTATTGGTTATACTGCAAATTAACGTGCAGCCTTGAATCGCTCCCATATAGTGGTGGTCTGTTGACACAGCACCTCAGGGAATTATCACTGGTGTGAGCAAAGATTTGGAGATTGTGCTTGAGTTAACATCTTCCCACACTGTACGTCGGATTCAGTCATTTATGATAACTACTGTGCGATGTGACCAACTTAAAATCTTGATATCAACCTGGCCAGATTGTACGATTTGCTTCAGTTCTTTTGTCACATTCTGCGATTGGCTTACGAGGCTACATCAGCCGACTATGTCAACTGCGATGTAGTCTACATCAACTGCGACCTCAACGGCTTATAATAATGGCCGGAACGGAGCGAATGGAATGGCATCAAACACCTGGAAACCATGCATTTGATACCATCCCACCTATTCCGCTCCAATCATTACCACTAGCCCATTCTTCCCGATTTAAGGTGCCACCAACCTCCCGTGACTGCCACACCTGGGTGTATCAAACATGGCGTTGAAAGAACAACAAGATGTTGCTATGTTGATGATTTACAGACACTGCTCCTCCTACCTCTGTGACCGTGTTCTCCTCATAATGAAAAGCTCAACTCTCGAATTGAAGAGGCACATCACAACATAGAAAGCTCAATATAAGACTCGTAGCTCAAATGTGATATCTGTATCCACATAATGTTTGGCATTACTCGATACAAGCATTGTGATTTTGACATTTGAGGTGTGTTTATGTTATTTGTAACTAGACACAGCCCATTACTTGCACCAAGTTCCTCGACTAACCGGTGCCCCCGCACATGTATATAACCTCGCAACTGTTATTTTACTGCTGCTCTTTAATTATTTGTTACTTTTATTTCTTAGGTATTTTTCTTAAAACTGCATTGTTGGTTAACCTTTACTGCTCAGGCGTTCCGCCAGCGGAACTCTTCCCACATTCCACTGAAAAGGCAGAGAGCGAAATTCAAAATATATTTTTTTGAAATATTTAACTTTCACGCGTTAAAACTTCTTGACACTAGGGGGGCGCCATTTTGACTTTGTAATAATTCGTTCCCAAATTAAACTGCCTCGTACTCAATTCTTGCTCGTACAATATGCATATTATTATTACTATTGGATAGAAAACACTCTCTAGTTTCTAAAACCGTTTGAATTATTTCTCTGAGTGAAACAGAACTCATTCTGCAGCACATTTCCTGTCAGGGAGTGAGATTTCAGAAATCGAGGTCCCTGTTCTGAGGTCGGTTTATAAGTCCCCATGTAAGCCATCGGGCTACATGCACTGCATACGCCTTCCTCTAGATGTCAGTAAGCGGGGATAATTTGAATGGAGTGGATTGCATAATCTGGGCCACTATAAATCATCATGGAACGGAAGTACCTATTCTTTTCAACTGGGCATCTGGCGCAAGAAGACATCACAATGGCGTCCTGCAAACGCTTTCGTTTTAGTAGTTCTATATCTCCAATCATGTTTTTATTCGTTTTAGGTGTTAAAGACATCATAAGGTAGTTAATTTAAACCGATTTATAGCAGTTTATATCAGTTTGTTGCGATTTTCCTGGATTTCTTTGTGATGCGCTTTCACTAGTTGGGCACCTCTCCAGTGGTATACACCATGACAAATACACCATGACAGCGCCATACACAAGGGGTGGAACAGTGGCAAAGGTACCCACAGGACAAACAGAATAATATTAGTCTGAGGAGAGATTAAATAGCATTAATACAACCAAAATAATTCTAAACACACCTTTAGTTTACAAAGTTAAACAGTTAGCTGCTATTTAGCAATGAGAAGAGGACATCTTTCAACCAAAAGACGATTGTTCTGGAGAAAGGACACCTTGCCCAAGATTCTGATGGAAGCGTGGCAAATAGTAAGCAATCTTTATGTTGTTAATTCGTATTTATGTTGACAAATGTCAAATAATAATTCCGCCATGAGACCGGTGCGGTCTCGCTTTAGCGCACGCTGTATGCTTGAAGTAACGTTAATTTTAAAAATGTAACCCAGCGATTGCATTAACCTGTCTAGGATCAGCGTGGCGCTAGCGGCACACCCCCCCCCCCCCCCCCCCACTGAAAAACCAGTGCCGCGAAATTCAAAAAAAATATTTTTTTTAAATATTTAACTTTCACACATTAAAGTCCAATACAGCTAATGAAAGACACAGATCTTGTGAATCCAGTCAACATGTCCGATTTTTAAAATGTTTTACAGGGAAGACACAATATGTAAAGATGTACATCTATTACCTAAAAACACATTAGCATAATCCACCATCTTTTATTTGTCCACCAACACCAGTAGCCATCACCAATTCGGCTAAACTAAGATATTTATAGCCCCTAACCAACAAAAAAACTCATCAGATGACAGTCTGATAACATATTTATGGTATGGGATAGGTTTTGTTAGAAAAAAGTGCATATTTCAGGTAGATGGCATAGGTTACAATTGCACCCACCGTCACAAATGGAATAGAAAAACTACATTGAGCAACGTGTTTACCTACTTACTAATCATCAAACATTTCTAAAAAATACACAGCATACACGAATCGAAAGACACAGATCCTGTGAATACAGACAATATTTCAGATTTTCTAAGTGTCTTACAGCGAAAACACAATAAATCGTTATATTAGCATAGCACATAGCACATAGCAGCCCAGCATTGATTCTAGCCAAAGTGAGCGATAACGTCAACATCGCCAAAAATATATTAATTTTTTCACTAACCTTCTCAGAATTCTTCAGATGACACTCCTGTAACATCATATTACACAATGCATATAGAGTTTGATCGAAAACGTTTATATTTAGCCACCAAAATCATGGTTAGACAATGTGAAATGTAACTCAGCTGGTCAGAATATGTCCTTGCGCCACTTAGACAGTGATCTACTCTTATACATAAATACTCATAAACGTGACTAAAAAATATAGGGTGGACAGGGATTGATAGACAATTTAATTCTTAATACAATTGCGGAATTACATTTTTTAATTTATCCTTACTTTTCAATACAGTTTGCGCCAAGCGAAGCTACGTCAAAAAACATGGCGTCCTAAGCCACTAAAATGTTTCGACAGAAACACGATTTATCATAATTAAAATGTCCTACCTTGAGCTGTTCTTCCATCAGTATCTTGGGCAAAGGATCCTTTCTTGGGAGTAAGCGTCTTTTGGTGGAAAGCTGTCCTCTTGCCATGTGGAAATGCCAACTGCGTTCGGGATGAACTGAAAAGCGTGCCCAACTATTCACATCGTTTCAAAAATAAATGTCCCAAAATCGCACTAAACGGATATAAATTGCTATAAAACGCTTTAAATTAACTACCTTATGATGTTTTTAACTCCTATAACGAGTGAAAAGATGACCGGAGAAATATAACAGGCTAAACTAACGCTTGGAACAGGTGCGGGCCGGTGTCCTCTAGGCGCATGACGCAGCTCCAAAAGAATGACTAGCCTCAGGGTTTTTTCATTTGTAGTGCCTGTGAACGCGCAATCGACCCCATTGGAATCGTCATCACGTAAAGGCATCCAGGGGAAGACGTAAGAAGTGTCCGTATAGTCATAGCAATGACAGTGCCCTTTTAACCTGTCTAGGATCAGCGTGGCGCTAGCGGCACACCCCCCCCCCCCCCACTGAAAAACCAGTGCCGCGAAATTCAAAAAAAATATTTTTTTAAAATATTTAACTTTCACACATTAAAGTCCAATACAGCTAATGAAAGACACAGATCTTATGAATCCAGTCAACATTTCCGATTTTTAAAATGTTTTACAGGGAAGACACAATATGTAAAGATGTACATCTATTACCTAAAAACACATTAGCATAATCCACCATCTTTTATTTGTCCACCAACACCAGTAGCCATCACCAATTCGGCTAAACTAAGATATTTATAGCCCCTAACCAACAAAAAAACTCATTAGATGACAGTCTGATAACATATTTATGGTATGGGATAGGTTTTGTTAGAAAAAAGTGCATATTTCAGGTATATGGCATAGTTTACAATTGCACCCACCATCACAAATGGACTAGAATAATTACAATGAGCAACGTGTTTACCTAACTACTAATCATCAAACATTTCGTAAAAATACACAGCATACACGAATCGAAAGACACAGATCCTGTGAATACAGACAATATTTCAGATTTTCTAAGTGTCTTACAGCGAAAACACAATAAATCGTTATATTAGCTTAGCACATAGCAATTAGCAGCCCAGCATTGATTCTAGCCAAAGTGAGCGATAAAAGTCAACATCGCCAAAAGATATTAATTTTTTCACTAACCTTCTCAGAATTCTTCCGATGACACTCCTGTAACATCACATTACAACATGCATATACAGTTTGATCGAAAATGTTTATATTTAGCCACCAAAATCATGGTTAGACAATGTGAAATGTAGACAAGCTGGTAAAGAAAACGTCCTTGCGCCACTTAGACAGTGATCTACTCTTATACATAAATACTCATAAACGTGACTAAAAAATATAGGGTGGACAGGGATTGATAGACAATTTAATTCTTAATACAATTGCGTTATTACATTTTTTAATTTATCCTTACTTTTCAATACAGTTTGCGCCAAGCGAAGCTACGTCAAAAAACATGGCGTCCTAAGCCACTAAAATGTTTCGACAGAAACACGATTTATCATAATAAAAATGTCCTACCTTGAGCTGTTCTTCCATCAGTATCTTGGGCAAAGGATCCTTTCTTGGGAGAAATCGTCTTTTGGTGGAAAGCTGTCCTCTTGCCATGTGGAAATGTCAACTGAGTTCGGGATGAACTGAAAAGCATGCCCAACTTTTCACATCGTTGCAAAAATAAATGTCCCAAAATCGCACTAAACGGATATAAATTGCTATAAAACGCTTTAAATTAACTACCTTATGATGTTTTTAACTCCTATAACGAGTGAAAAGATGACCGGAGAAATATAACAGGCTAAACTAACGCTTGGAACAGGAGAGGGTCGGTGTCTTCCACGCGCCTTACGCAGCAAGAAAAGACTTGCTAGCTAAAGGTTTTTTTCATTTGTAGGGCCTGTGAACGAGCAATCGAGCCCGTTGGAATCGTCATCACGTAAAGGCATCCAGGGGAAGACGTAAGAAGTGTCCGTATAGTCATAGCAACGACAGTGCCCTTTTAAATGACTTCAGAAAAGTGGCCAACATTTCTCAAATCTGACTCCATGTCAGGGAAATTGCTGTAGAATGGGCTCTGTTCCACTTAGAGACAAAATTTCAACTCCTATAGAAACTATAGACTGTTTTCTATCCAATAATAATAATAATATGCATATTGTACGATCAAGGATTTTGTGGGAAGCCGTTTAAAAAATTAGCCACATTAGCATAAATAGTCTAAACAGCGCCCCCATCCCAAACAGGTTAAGAACTAATTTGTCTTTCAATTGCTGTCCAACCTTTATTTTTTTAGTCAAGTTTATGAATAGTTTTCGATTAGAATAGGTGCCTCTCCAAGATGGTGCCGGACAGATTTCTTGAAGTTTTGGCCACTAATCACATTGTATAACCACGAATTGTGCCGCTAAATATGCACATTTTCACAAACTCTATATGCATTTTGTAATATGATGTTATAGGACTGTCATCTGAAGAATTCTGAGAAGGTAGTGAAAAAATTCATATATTTTGGTGGTTTATACGTTATCGCTATTTTTGCCTTGAATCAATGATGTTTTGATGTTTGCTATTGTGGTAAGCTAATATAACGCTATATTGTGTTTTCGCTGTAAAACACTTAGAAAATCTGAAATATTGGCTGGATTCACAAGATCTGTGTCTTTCATCTGCTGTACGCTGTGTATTTTTAAGAAATGTTTTATGATGAGTAATTAGCTAATACACGATGGTCTCTGTAGTTATTCTAGTCGCTTTGGTGAGAGTTGTGATGGTGGCTGCAATGGTAAACTCTGATTTATACCTGAAATATGCACATTTTTCTAACAAAACATATGCTATACAATAAATATGTTATCAGACTGTCATCTGATGAGGTTGTTTCTTGGTTAGTGGCTATTTATATCTTTATTTGGTCGAATTTGTGATAGCTACTGATGGAGTAAAAAAATGGTGGAGTAAAGAAGTGGTGTCTTTTGCTAACGTGGTTAGCTAATAGGTTTACATATTGTGTCTTCCCTGTAAAACATTTTAAAAATCAGAAATGATGGCTTGATTCACAAGATGTGTATCTTTCATTTGGTGTCTTGGACTTGTGATTTCATGAACATTTTATTATATGATATCCCTGTGGCTTTAGGCTAGGCTATGCTAGTCAGCTTTTTGATGGGGGTGCTCCCGGATCCGGGTTTGTGAGGCGTTAGAGGTTAACAAGTCCAATACAGCAAATGAAAGATACACATCTTGTGAATCCAGCCAACATGTCCGATTTTTAAAATGTTTTACAGCGAAAACAGCACGTATATTTATGTTAGCTCACCACCAAATACAAAAAAGGACAGACATTTTTCACAGCACAGGTAGCATGCACAAAGCCAACCTAACTAACCAAGAACCAACCAAACTAACCAACAAACAACTTCATCAGATGACAGTCTTATAACATGTTATTCAATAAATCTATGTTTTGTTCGAAAAATTTGCATATTTCAGGTATAAATCATAGTTTACATTGCAGCTACAATCAGAAATTGCACCGAAAGCAGCCAAAATAATTACAGACACCAACGTCAAATACCTAAATACTCATCATAAAACATTTGTGAAAAATACATAGTGTACAGCAAATGAAAGACAAGCATCTTGTGAATTCAGCAAATATTTCCGATTTCTTAAGTGTTTTACAGCGAAAACACAATATAGCGTTATATTAGCTTACCACAATAGCCAGAAACACAAGCCATTTCCCAGCAGTAAAAGTTAGCGATCGTGACACACCAGCAAAAGATATATATTTTTTGACTAACCTTGATAAGGTTGATCAGATGACAGTCCTATAACATCAGGTTATACATACACTTATGTTTTGTTCGAAAATGTGCATATTTAGAGCTGAAATCAGTGGTTATACATTGTGCTAACGTAGCTACTTTTTCCCACAACGTCTGGATTTTTTTCTGACACTTTTTCTGACACACATATTCTGACCAAATAGCTATTCATAAACATAACTAAAAAATACATGTTGTATAGGAAATGATAGATTCACTAGTTCTTAATGCAATCGCCGTGTTAGAATTCTAAAAATAACTTCATTACCACATAAGGCTTACATTATGTCGACCGAGTGCCCAAAACCTGGGCGCAAAACTAATAGTACACAGTTCGACAGATATATGAAATTACATCATAAAATGGGTCCTACTTTTGCTGATCTTCCATCAGAATGTTGTACAAGGTGTCCTTTGTCAAGAACAATCGTTGTTTGAATTTAGAACGTCCATTTTCCCTCTTGAATTAGCAAGCGCACTAGCCAAGTGGCGCGAAGCTCTCCTTTCTGAACAAAGGCACACAACGCAACACGCCTAACGTCCCGAATAAATTTCAAAAATCTAATAAAACTATATTGAAAAAACATACTTTACGATGATATTGTCGATTTCAGATTTTCCACTTCCTGGTCAGGAAGTTTGTGCCAAATGAGTTCTGTTTTACTCACAGATATAATTCAAACGGTTTTAGAAACTAGAGAGTGTTTTCTATCCAATAGTAATAATAATATGCATATTGTACGAGCAAGAAATCAGTACGAGGCCATTTAAATTGGGCACGTTTTTCCCCCAAAGCGAAAACAGCGCCCTCTGTCCTCATCAGGTTAAGTCCTCATTATACGGTGTGTGAATTCTATAGTCTTTTTTTTTAATGCATGTCGCCATTACTGGCCATTTTCCTATTGGTCAGTAACCGGGAACAGCTCGTAACACCAGCCACACTACACGATAAAGGCTAAAAAAGTATAAAACTGAAAGAACTTTGTCGGAAGCTATGACCGCAATCGTTTATGACCTAACGATTTGCCCACAACGTGGACATTTGTCTGGAAGGGCAAAATTGTGGCATAGGATGACTAAAATTGTTCATTCTGTAGGGGCCTTTAGAGAGAGGGGAGATTGTTTCTCAGTTTACTGGTCTTTAATCTTGATTGCAGTTTAACAGAACAGTTCATGTTTCTGTGCCATATGTATCTGTGAGATTGTCCAATCAAGCTGTATTCATCCAATTGTAGTGTCCATACACTGTGGTCTGAAATAACAATGAATAGAATAATATTAATACTATGGCTTGACAGGTTATAATAAGGAAGCAGGGCGAATGAATGGGCTGCTGCATAGTCACTATGGGAGCTCTTTCTAGAGTGCCCGGTTGAATTGTGCAAGAGCATTTTTTACTCTCTTATTAATGGTTAAACTAGTGAGACAATTATGTGATTGTGGCGAGAATTTGTTAGTGGGTAGCAAACACTATCAGACTAAATTGAAATGTTAATTTATTTTTACATATTAGATCCTTTTTTATTGTGCTAATTTCCTGTACGTGGACAGTATGTGTTACTACATTTCACAGCCTCGTGTTTTGACCGCATTGAAATAAGGGTAATTACACATCCTTTTTACCTCAGATTAGTGATCAACATAGACATTTATAGTAATCACAATGATACAAAATTGATTGCTTAAAACAGATCAATATCATTGGTTTTGTACTGTTGATTTTGTCATACACGCTGGCCTCACACCTATACTATCACATAACAGCCTACCCTTGTCACTGTTGATATCCTATGGCTGGTTGTGATTCGTTGAAGTTAAATAACAACACAATTGATTTGTTCCATTCCCTGTTTTGGCAGCCTCCCAAAACTTCCATCCGACATTCTAGAATGTAGATGACTGTCTTCAGCAAATGATCTTCTAACCAGTGATATGACAATTATTCTCAGATTCAGTGTGGCCTTTGAATAGTTTTATTTTAAACAGAGCATACACCCCAAACGTTTGCCCCCGCTAATTTGATTTCAAATGTATATCAATAAGGGTGATTAACAAAATGGTGTTGTGTTTACCTTTCAGCGTTGGTGACCCACCTGAATCAAAATGCAACCATCAAAAATGTAGCTGGCTGTCCTCTACAAGTTGTCCTCTAACCAGCGATATACAGGGTTTTTGGTGCATATGCAGTTTATACGGTGCTTGTTTAAAACGTCATCTGATTACTATTGTGGCAGATGTATATGTAGGTAGTACATTTTACGCTTAGGTTTTCAATACATCAAACTGTTTATTGATTTGGACAATTCAAAACTGTGTTTTGACATTGGGCTATTTATTAAAAGTTATTGTCAATGGGAAGCAGCGACAGCATCATTTTCAAATTATGTTTTAGGAAAATAATTGGAACTTTCAACATTAATTTCCAATAGTATTCTACTTAATTTGTTAAAAACTGCTGAATGAGTCTAAAAACTTGATGTGATTAATTTTGATGAACTACCACAAATCATCAAAACAGGTTTGATTTGCCTATAATAAAGCACATATATTTAGCAATAACAAACAAGATAAACATTTCTCATCTGCAACAATACAGTGACTCAAAATGAGATAGAAATGGCAGCTGACAGGCAAAATGTGGCTAACAATAGTTAGTTTCTTAGCTAGCATAAAAATGAGTGCATACAATGCTGTAAAATGATGAAAATATATAAAAAAAATTACAACAAATACTGTACTCGCAATTCTTGCATTCATGCACAGTGAAGGATAAAACAGTTGAAATAATGTTAGAAAACCAGGCATTCTCTACACAGCCACAGGTGGGGAGCTGAACTTCAGAGTTAATTAACTCTGTGAGCTTGCGCTAGCTGTGACGTCATCAGTCACTCTTAAAGGGACAGGGTTTCTTACAGGTGAATAAAACAGACATTTTTATAGAACTGTTGTTTTCCGATCAATGGAAATGTTGTAATTAACGGTGTTGTATTGTACTGGAACTAATGACAAAACTATAATGTAATGGCTTCAATTAAGAAAAACATTATAGTAAGATTCTGATTGGGGTGATAAAATCCTAAAAGTTTATCGAAAACCTATAGGATCCAATCAGATTACTTTTGATTTCCAATAGGAAGTAGTAACCTCTCTCAATAAGATTTAGTACAGACCAGGCCTGACTAAAAATTTGTAAATAGTAGCCTACAACAATTCAGTGAATGCAACAAGTATTAGATAGAGACAGATAAAGAGAGAAGATACAAAATAACAACTTTTCAGAGACAATAAAAGATCCATACTGTATTTCACACTGTCACTTTGGTGTTTGCATTTACCTTACAACATGTCATGGAACTTCTGGAAGCACGGCCCCAACCTGCAAAGTGGCACAGAACACGTAGAGCACCCAAAGGACATTTCTACACATCTCCCACTCTTTGCCCAGCATCCACTCCGAATGCACAGCACACATCCTCTCATGCCCTTCAAACTTCACCTGCTTTCAAATGAGTTATAACTCGGTCCACACGGCCTGGTGCCACACTCTTGGCTCCCCTATTCCTGCCACATCACAAAGTGAATGCACAAGCTGCAATTTCAATGCCTTCAGGGATCAGCGCCTGCAGTTTCTGGGAAGAGGCCTTTGCAGGGTCCCCCCCACAATGTACGCATGTATTGAGCATCCCCCAAATGTTGAGCATCCCCCAAAACACATACTTCCACTATTTTCTGTCTGTGTGTCCAACATTGTAATAGCTCCTGAGTTGTTCAATATGGTCAACCCCGTCAATTTTCTTGTTGCAATCTATTACAAGTTCTGGAACAGATGTAAGTCCCTTCGACTTTTAAAACCAACTCCAAAACCCCTTGTGTGGTACAAGGCTGAATGGTGGGTCAGACACACTAGGGTGTGTTCTCCCTCTTCCCCTCCCTCTTCCTCTCCCTCTGCTTCCTCCTCTCCCTCTGCTTCATACTCTCCCTCTACTTCGTCCTCTCCCTCTTCCTCTCCATATTCCTCTCTCCCTCCTCTTCACTCCCCTCTTCCTCTCTCCCTCCACTCTCCTCTCGCTCCACTCCTCCCTCCACATCTCTATCCCTCCAATCATCTCTAACTCCACTTCCTCCCTGCCTTTTGCTGTTGAGCCCTGACTCTCCACATCACTCCCCTCACTTTCACCCTCTCTTCCTCTCTCTCTCTCTCAATCGCTCTCTCTCCTCCAATCAACTCTTCCTTTCTTGCCTGACAGACTAACTACAGAGTTTGCCAATGTTAGCTGATTAGTTACGGAGCTGGGACAGTTTCCAAATGAATTGCATCGGTAGAAACAGGACAAAACAAGTAACGCGTTAGCTGGCTATGTAAATAAATATCCAACTCACCATATGAGCTCCACTGTGTGGGCATCTACTACCCTAAAACAACCGCTAAGCTGTCAAATAATAGGAAAACAAGGCAATGTATAGCCTATGACTATCTGCCCCTAGCAAACATGACAAACCATAACCTAAACCCAACAGATAAAAACAAATGACTCTAGCCTTCATTTCGCTGGCTAGTTAACTGGTTGTCTGTACGACTAGCTAGTGAAAGTGACTGCTGAGGTTGACACTTTGTAAGAGCGTCACCTAATTTACCGCTACACACAACATTTCTTGCCTGACAATGATTGCTTGATTGATTGTTCTCTGTCTCATGGAAATAGTTGCAGTCTTTTGATGTATATAGTCAGCTAACTATTTGGTTGTTTTGTCTTGTTTCTACCAAGCTGCTTGCTATAGCTAGCTAGCTAAAGATAGTTAGTAGCTTTAGCTAGCTAGCTAACACAGGCAGCTGTTTCATGGAAAATAACCCTTTGTGATTTAATTATAATGTCAATGCCAACTACAGTGGTCAGATAGCTAGCTTGGAGGAAGTAACGTTATTTAGTGTTGTGTGCATTGCAGTCTGTGCACTTATAGTAACTAATGATACATTGACATTATTTAATTCCAGTATGCCAGAGGACGCTTTGGCAATACATGGAGGAGAAAGAATGTTTGGAATGTTGGAGATCCAGGGCAACTCCAGACGTCCAAAACTTCAGCTTGTGAAGAGGAGGAACAAAAAGACCCTGGTTCCTATCATCAAGAACCATGTGAAGCGTCAGAGTATGGTAATCAGTGATGAGTGGAGAGTGTATGCAAGTCTCTCACAGGAGGGCTACAAGGGTGGGAAGGTCAACCACAGTCGGAATGATGTAGACCCGCGTCCAGGTCTGCACATTCAGAATATCAGCAGGGTGTGGCAGCCTTAAAAGAAGGAAGTGTGGTGTCTGCTTAGAAAGCGATCATAGAAGTCCCTAAAGAGGCAGCTCTGCTTCATAGAGTGGACATACTGATTGGACAGGACACACAAACATGGAGTCCTTGGCTGACTTTTCAAGGATGTAAGGAATGTGAACATTTGAGGCTGTGATCAATAAAGTTGTGACCATTTGAAACGCTAAACCCATGTGCAGCATACACCATACACGTTCGCTCTCTAAGTCACCGTGATCACATCATTCTTCAACTGGTCGTTCAGTACAGTATTGTTTCCTTTTAATTAACCGTTGCACACCATTCTGTGAAACTGAACGCACCCCTGGCAACGTTATGCACAGAAAGAAATGGTGGGTGATTCAAGTAAAAGTCACAGAGATTAAGAGAAAGGGGGGAGATACTTCCCTTCTAACTAAGATAAGTGAACAAACATGTTTTCTTGTTGCAGGACAGCAGTACCTTGTTACATTCGACAGTACCTGTATTGAACATTTTGCGAAATGATGGTATCTTGATACTAATGAAGTTTCGGTATATCACGCAACACTACCATGCCCCCAAAAACTGTGTGGTGCTGGCACAATGTGAAAAAATGTCCAACATGAGATTGTTGCAGCCATTCTTTATCAGGTTCCGCAAGGTTGGAGCAGGTTTCAGTGACTACACCCTGTGTTCTGTCTAAAACGTGCTTCCTTGTGTGTGTGCATCTCGTGTGTCAATTATGATATTGTGATACTACTGAAGTTTTGGTATATCCTGCAACACTACTGTAAAGGTGCCCCCGAAAAGTGTGTGGTGGGGCACATTTACAGTAATTATGTATTCTATCTACTAAAACTTTGCGCTGGTTGAATTAAACTACCTTGGCGCTGTAATCTCTCTCTCTCTCACTCTCTTCTCAGGCAACAGCCCAACTTGCACTGGCAGCCTTTAGCCATTAAGCCCAAAATATTGATAGAAAATGTTGTGATTTTTGTGAATTAAAAGATTCATTTTAACATCATGCCTCTGATGCATTTCTTCATCACCAAAAGGAAAGACAAGTTTAAGCATAGCGTTGTTTGTTTCCCTCTTGATTTATTTCCCCAGGTGCTTCAGTGTCAAAAGGTCATTTCAATCATGGCAACAACAGTTGCACATTTGGATGTGTTGAGGGATTATTGCATTTTAACTTAATTAAACAGACTTTCATTTTACTTAGATAGTACCAATGCATCTACAGAGGGTTACTATCAAATCAGTCAATCACATGTATTCATGAAGCCCTTTTTACATCAGCCGACAACACAAAGAGCTGTACAGAAACCCAGCCTAAAACCCCAAGATGCAGATGTAGAAGCACAAGTGTAAGTGAAAACGCTGAACATACTCGTCAGTTGATGCATTTTTGAATGCGAAGTACATAGTCTGTAGACCATCAACTAAGCTCAACTTGTGTTTTACTTTATTTGGATTGTTCCAAAGCATATCTACAGATACTTACTAGAGTGACAACACATAATGCTGTTAAGATGTAACTGATATGAGTTGATATGCTGCTGATTTATTGTTTGTTGATCATCAATAGATGGGCTTGGCTTTTGTGCAAGTGATGGAACGCTGTTGACATATTACCGACAGGCTACAGATATGCTGTTGAAATGCTACTGATAGTCTACAGATGGTGTGTTGAGCATCTATAGATGGACTATAGACTACCTTGTTATGAATGATGTACTGTTGAGATGCTGCTGAAATGCTAAAGCCATTATGTTGAAATGCTGCTGACGGTCTACAGATTGTTTGTTGAACATCTGAAGATGGACTACGGACACGTTCTTTTTGAAAGTCAACAGATATGCAGTTGACATGTTACTGATAGATAGAGCATCTGCAGACGGACTATTCAAATAATGTGTTACCGGGTTTGCAATTTCTTTTAACGCGTCTTTTCAGACGTTGTAAATATTGGTAAATCCTTCATAAATGATCAGTATGTTACCAGTTTCTTTAAAGGTATCTTTTCAGCAGTTATACATGTTGTAAAGATACATTTGGTAATAGTCAACGGATTGACAATTTAGTTTTGCCAGTTAAAAATGTTGGTAAGTCATTAATAAACGTTCATAGGTCTAGCACTTTTAGGAGCTATAAATGTTAATAACTAATCGATAAATGTTCACAGGTCTGTCCACTTTAAAATAAGCTATCATTTCAGCAGTTATACATGTTTATAACTAATGTATAATTGTTCATAGTAACTCATGTAAAATTTTTCATAGTTCTACCACTTTAAAACAATGTCGCCTTTTAGCAGTTACACTGTAAATGTTGTTCAATCATTTCTAGATGATTTGAGAGTTCACTCAGAGCTTAGATATACTTATAGGCAGTAGTTGGGCACTGATCACACATGACATGAGAGGAGATTCAGTGTTTCTGTTAAAACAGGTTCAGAGAAATGAATGGTGGGTATGAAGATCGAAATATTGAACAATTTTAGAGGACACCTCCTCCACTGTTTCACCAACCCGAGGTATTACGGTTACCATTTCACACCTGAGACTCCACCATACATGGACAATCACAGCGCAGCGGTAAGTGTGCTGATATGATCTGGTAAGGGGTTTGTTAGGAATGATATGATTGAATAATGTCTGGGATATAAGTTTGGCCCGGACATCAGGGTTTCAAACGTGGGTCAAGACACGTCATGAAAACCAACCTTTTCTATTACTGAGAAAGAGCACCAATGCATCCCACCCAAAAGTGACAAAATAACTTGTTCAACTGTGCAACTATTGAAAACAAGGTTTCATAATGACACATAAGGGTTCATCTTATAAGAATGTGTAAGTGCATTTGTAAACGGTCAATAACTGGAGGTAAATATTGCCTCACTATCTGGCAAGCACCGACCAGTAATTGCACTTATAAAGTGTTACCCTTATAAGTGTCGTAGCAAAATGGCACACAAATGTTGCATAGTGTCAATGAACAGAATGACCAAACGTGTTTTTGAATACTAAATCAAATAATCAATGTCATATTGCAAATCAAAAATGTATAATAACAAATACAAATGCATTTATATAAGCTCCCAAATTGAGTGTGCATCATAGTCTGAACTAATAACTTGTAAGGCCAAGAGACGGTCAAAGATAGAAGTTTGATTCAGAAGGACAATAATCAGCCTGACCTGATAAAGTGATTAAACTCTCCATTTAGAGTTCTGTGTCTAACTGTATGTTATTGCATGTGTGCACATGCTCGCTTGCATGCCTGTTTTCAAAGAATAGGACAATAAAGCAAAAAAAACACCATCCAATCTCTCTGCAGTAATTAGTCAGTAGAGCATTAATTCCAATCGGGGGCTGGGAGGGCCAAGCGAGAGCGTCGCCATCATTTAACACTGTGGCTGTGAGTGCGTCATGGCGTGTCGAGACGAGTCCTCGTTCCTTCCCCCTCATTACCGTCCCGGTGGTGGGCAGGGTCCGCCGCGATGCCAACGTTCACACATCAGCGCCTTATTTCATCTTATCTGACGCAGAGAGATGATGGCCGTCGCCTCAACCTCCACTCCGGCCCCCCGCTGCCTATAACACAACTAAGGCCCTGGCCAGCTTCAGCTTCCAACACAGCCAGCCAGGCAGGGTCTGACAAATAGATTTTCCTCTGTATTTATGCCCTACTGTACATCACTCTTCCTCTCACAGCTCTCAGCACAGGTAGCTGCTTTATATCAAATGAACAATCTTTATAGACGTTCCTAAGCCATAACAAGCCTGATTTTCAGCGCTGGCCTGGGTATATAAGTCTCACTGAATTGTCAGGCTTCTTGCTCGACAAATCAAGCTTAACTTATAATGTTTTCAGTGTAATTTTTATCCCCGTTTGACTGGCCAACTACCCGGTGGTAATAGGATGTTGGGAAAGGCCAGTGGGGATGTTTGCGCGGCGTGTGATTGATCGATGCAGCCTGCACTTTTCATTTATATCTCCCCGTTCCGAAATCAGTTAAGTTTAGGAAAAATGAATCCAAAAAAACGGGAGAAGAGAAATGGCGGCAGATTACAGGGAGGCAAGCTCGTAGATCCAAGTTTGGCCCGTGTTGGGGGGCGCGGATTCTCTGAACATTAAGTTATCTAAATGAAAATCAATACTATATGTGCCAGCGTTTTACTGCACAGAATTGCCCTGAGAGCAGGCAGGGTGGAGGGGCTTGCTGGGGCTGATCATGGCTCCTTTCGCTCTCTCTCCTTGGCCTGTCCCTGTGGCCTAGCCCCGAAGGGACTTCTAATTGGCTCCAGGGCCTGATCATAAAGGAGTTAAATGTAGAAGCAGAAAAGACATCTGCATTTTCGACATGATCTCAGTACCCATGAGCTGGGGCTTCACCTTGGTATGGAAGTGCCTGTTTGTCTGTCTTAATGTGTGTGTGACAGTGTTGGTGTCCAACTATATCATATGTCAGCTTGTGTGTGTATGGGGGGGGGGGTCCCTGGAGAAGGGGGTGTATCTAAGCAGGAATGGCCCTCACCAGGCCACTAGAGAAATCTCTCTCTGGTCACGCTCCAGCTGCTTCTCACCTGTCAGCCACACTAGAATTATTTCATCCCACTTGCAATTAGGCAAAGGTTTCCGCAAAGCCACAGAGCAGCATGGGCGACAGTGGGGTGGATGGAGTCTTCTACACCGCTCACCACCAAACAGGGTGCAAAAACACACTGGTCCACAGTGCAAGCATACTATAAAACTGAGCCAAACACCTCTGCCATGTTGGGAAAACATTCTAAGCTTGTCAACTGTATTGTACAAGCAGATTGTCAAGATTTATTTCACAGTCTCTGCAGTGCAAATGTTCTCTTCCTGATGCTAGAATTCAATGCCTATGTTACTATGTAGCAGAGGTGGATTGGGCCATCCGTCCTATAATGATTATGATCTAGGGGCCTTTATGGCATCCACAATGATTTTTTAATGTCAACGTTAAGGGGAACATACCAATCACAGGACTAATATCAAGGTAATCTAGATTTGCTGGTCCTGTGCATTTGATGATATGCCAGAAGCCACTCATTGGGAAGCGGCTAATACACCCAGGCACTTGTCTCTATATTATAAGGGGAACATTAACCCTCTGCTGTCCACCACTGATGATAGCTGTCTGAAATCTTTCTTTCATTCTTGGGCACATACATACCTACAGTATGTTCACTCATATGAGAAGTACCCCTTCAGAGCATCTCCAGCTTCAACATTGTACGTTGGGTTATATGAATTAAGGTGATACAGATACTTAAAAGAAGTACCGAATTTTTAAAACTATAATATATCATGTACGAGCCTATACTCATGTTAATCCAACAAAGCATAGTTGGATCAAACATATACGTAAACATATGCATTGATCTCTACACTGAGAACATAAAGGAATCCAAAACAGAGGGATTGAGAGAGGTGGAGAGGTAGACAGAGAGTCTGAAAACAGAAGACAAGACACTGTATTAGGGAGTTATGCTATAATGTACACCCCATTCTCTAGATTCTATGTGCTGTTTTAAAAAGGGGGACATTTCTCCATTGTGGAGGCAGTCAGGCAGAGGACAGGAACTGGGGCCATGCTTATAAATCAGCCCTGAGTCTCTGGTGGCCAGCAGCAGGGGAATACTGCAGAGAGAGAGAGAGAGAGAGAGAGAAAGAGAAAGGGAAAGAGAAATATTGCATACATGTAAACTCGTGTGTTCTCTAGTGTTAAACACCCCCCACTGCCAAGCAATCCCCCCACCCCATACTTCTCCAACACCACAGCACGTCCCCCTTCAATGACCCCCCCCCCACACACACACACACACCCCACCACCTCTCCCTCTGATAAATTAGAAGTGTCCCTGACTGCATTGCCCAGATGCCAGGAAAATACTAGTGTCCGATTTGGCAAATGCGCAAACTGGCCATTATCTGGCTACACAGAGAGACCATTTAGGGAAGGGCCTGAGGACACAGGTGGGGGGATGAGAGAGACAAATCACCCCCATCTGACGCTACCAACACAGCTAACTACCCAAGGCAAAACACCCTATTTGTTCAGCATATAAAAATACAGTATGGTAGGAAAGTAAAGAAATTATGCAACAAAAAAAAGCATGGTGAATTACAAAGAAAATGTGGATGATAGTGTCTCATATGAACCTGTATTCTATTTTTGAAGTGCTGAAAGTAAATATACTTTCAATGGCTTTTGGACAGACTGCACTCAAAATAAATTAAGTTGAGGCCAATATGCATCAGGATCTGACCCTTTTTTGTTGTTACCTAAAATGACATACCCAAATCGAACTGCCTGTACCTCAGGACCTGAAGCAAGGATATGCATATTCCTGAATATGGAAATGTATGTGGAAATGTGAAATTCATGTAGGAGATCATAACACATTAGATCTGGTAAAAGATAATGCAAAGAAAAAAACATGTGTTTTAGACCGATCCAATGAACCATTGCAAATATGTTCAAAATGTTGTATCAAGACTGCCCAAATGTGCCTAATTGGTTTATCAATACATATTCTAGTTCATAATTGTGCACTCTCCTCAAACCATTGCATGGTATTCTTTCACTGTAATAGCTACTGTAAATTGGCCAGTGCAGTTAGATAAACAAGAATTTAAGCTTTCTGGCCATATCAGATATGTCTATGTCCTGGTCATTTTTTTTGTTACTTACAACCTCATGCTAATCACATTAGCCTACGTTAGCTCAACCATCCCACGGACACCAATCCCATAGAGGATCATTCGTTCAAAAGGTGGCCTAACGGTGTTTGGTTAAAAACAAACATGCATGTCTTTATTCTACAAATAATAATTTTATGCTTGAACGTTTGGGCTTATCTATTTGTCTTTAATTATTTTAATTACATGGATAATTCACATTCATTAGTTTCATCTGTTCATTAAAAGACAGACACAGATCTATAAAGAGGACAAGGTTTGTATAAAACATCAGGCAGCTGTGGACGAATCTGGCCTTGCATGCTAAATGAATAGGTGATTTGAAGAAAGGAAGCTTAGGAAGAGGAGAGAGGTTAGATATCTAACACAGAACAGGGTAGCAGGCAGGCCCAGGTTTCTTTTAAAGCCAGGGCTTTTCTTTGGTTCAACAAGCATCAATAAATGGAAGCTGTCTCCCTTCCATGAGCTGGGATACTCACAACATTCAATGAAATGTCATCTTACAGAATTCAATAGGAGATGTAACATTATGTTCAAGTAAGGGGATCAACAATCCACCTAATTACATTTTAATCTCTTCGAATTCATTTGAGCTGGAGAATAGACTCAAAATCATGCAAATTGTTGCTGTTTTGCTTATATAATTTCTCATTTGCATATCAACGTGTGGGCATGACAATCCCATAAACAAATTCGTAGTTACTATTGATGTTGCCCTATTGTATATGGTGATTACATCCGTATTGTATCCCACTGCACTTTCCAACTCACCACATAACACAAACAAAAACATCCATCCATCCCTCACACACATGCACCCAGGCACACGCACGCACGCACGCCAGCCTGCAGAGCCCCAGAACAAGCCTGTGTAGCTAGAAACTATAGAGCAGGCAGTCCCACGGCTGATCCCTCTCCTCACGTCCCCATACTGTTTCCCTGAGCTTAGGGGACTCAGTGTTTTCTCCCTTTGCTGTGTTTCATCTTAACTGAGTTTATTCAAGTGTAGTCAATGTTTTTCCCCCTGAAAGAGTAGCAGGGGAGAGGAACAGGAGTAAACGCAGCCACACATCCACAGCGAGCAGGGCAGGCAGCCCAGAGGACACGTTTAGTAATCCCACCAATGATGTCCGTGGCCCAGTGATGGCTACCAGCCCTACAAATACCCACAGACCCTCAATCCATTTTTATTGTATTCGGGCTGCAGTGTTGTATTTCCTGACTACTCTTAGCACCACACACACACTGCACTCGGAAACAAAAATCCATAATATCGATTGGCCAGTGTCACCACAATTATTCTTTTGAAACAGCCATTGAAAACAAATTACATCTGCACTGCGTTTTCATCCGGTTGCTCCGGGTGAGCAATGCTCACTCCCCCCTTGCCGACCAACCCCTCCCTCCAGCTTTACCACCTTTAGCACTGTGTGGCTAACGACTGTGCGTATGTGAGGGGTGTCGGGCCTGCAGAGTGTGGGGTCTGGGGAAAAGCTCTGAGAGAGGTACTTAAGGGTAACAAAAGCTTAAATTAGTGACAAATGAGTAAACAACTAGAAAATAGGAACGGTGTGTTTGTCAAATAAATACAAATCAAATTGTATTTGTCATATGCTTGGTAAACAGCAGGTGTAGACTAACAGTGAAATGTTAACTTATAGGTCCTTCCCAACAATGCAGAGAGAAAAATAGAAACACCATAGAACAAATGCTAACACAAGGGAATGATGAAGTGATAATGCCAGAGAAGCCATCGTTTGGAGGATATATTGGCACAGGTGTTGTCATACATTATGCCCCAAACACCGGCTTTATACAACGGGTTACCAACATATTCAAATAATGAATCATTTTCATTAAAAACATTATTTTGATTAATTTATTCATACTATTTCATCCTTTCTCAAGATATAATCTAGGGAGGTAATCTTGGGTTGCTACCCAAGCCTGCTGGTTGTTCGTTCTATCGGTTCGGTTGCCAGAGACGCGACCCAGTCATTCAGTCTTTTTCTTCTATATCTATGGACGCGACCCAGACGTTCGTTCTGAACGTTTCATTGCCATATTGGCTGGCAATGTTCTTATCCCTTGCTTGCGTCAGAACGTCAGAACAGTGCAAGCAGAATAACATTTGTTAAGGCTGTTTGCTAGTGACATTTATTTGGATACAGGGCCTGTCTCTCTGTCCGTCTATGAGTGTATATGTCTGTCTGTCTGTCTGTCTGTCTGTCTGTCTGTCTGTCTGTCTGTCTGTCTGTCTGTCTGTCTGTCTGTCTATGAGCGTATACAGTGCCTTCGGAAGTTTTTCAGACACCTCAACTCTTTCCACATTTTGTTAGAGCCTTATTCTAAAATGTATTAAAATGCATTTTTTATCATCAATCTACACACAATACCCCATAATGACAAGCAAAAACAGGTTTTTCGACATATTTGCTGATTTTTAAAGAATAAAAAACTGAAATGGCTCATTTACATAAGTATTCAGACCCTTTACTCATTACTTTGTTGAAGCACCTTTGGCAGCGATTACAACCTCATGTCTTCTTGGATATGACGCTACAAGCTTGGCACACCTGTATTGGGGAGTTTCTCCCATTCTTCTATGCAGATCCTCTCAAGCTCTGTGAGGTTGGATGGGGAGCGTTGCTGCACAATCGGATTCAAGTCCAGGCTCTGGCTAAGCCACACAAGGACATTCAGAGACTTGTCCCGAAGCCACTCCTGCGCTGTCTTGGCTGTGTGCTTAGGGTTGTTGTCCTGTTGAAAGGGGATTGGACTCCAATCAAGTTGTAGAAACATCTCAAGGATGATCAATGGGAAACAGGATGCACCTGAGCTCAATTTCGAGTCTCATAGCAAAGGGTCTGAATACTTAATGTAAATACATATATTTGTAATTAAAACATTTTTTTTGTCATTATGGGTTTTTGTGTGTAGATTGCTTAGGAAATTGTTTTATTTAATCCCTATTAGAATAAGGCTGTAACGTAACAAAATAAGGAAAAAGTCAATGTGTTTGAATACTTTCCGAATGCACTGTACATCCATAACAATGAGCTAATGATGCGCAATTTCACCTGGAATAGAAAATGTGCCCTCTTGTCAGGACACTGTTGTTCATAGGAGCAATTCAACAACACAGCCAACACAATCACTTCAAACTGAAGCTGGAAAGACTTCACACTACCTTCAATTGATAGTTCTTCGTATATATCCATAAAAATGATCCTGATTCATGATTTCGACTGCCTGAGAAAAGATGCCTACCTGGCTGTCTCGTTCCGACTCACGACACGTTCATTACTATGGAAAAGCTGGAGATTGAATTTGAATATTGAAACAAGGTTGCAAATGTCGGAGAGACAGACAGCAAGGTTTATAGAAATGACGGCAAAAGTGATGTACTGGGCTGTACACAATACCTTCTGTAGTGCCTTGTGGTCAGATGCCATGCAGTTGCCGTGCTAAGCGGTGATGTAGCCAGTCAAGATGCTCTCAATGGTGCAGCTGTAGAACTTTTTGAGGTTCTGAGGGCCCATGCCATATCTTTTCAGCCACCTTAGGTGGAAGAGGTATTGTCGGGCCTTCTTTACAACTGTGTTGGTGTGTGAGGACCATGTTAATTCCTTAGTGATGTGGAAACCGAGGAACTTGAAGCTCTCGGCACGCTCCACTACAGCCCCATCGATGTGGATGGGGGCGTGCTCGGCCCTCCGTTTCCTGTGGTCTACGATCAGCTCTTTTGTCTTGCTGACATTGAGGGAGAGGTTGTCCTGGTGTGTGTGTGTGTGTGTGTGTGTGTGTGTGTGTGTGTGTGTGTGTGTGTGTGTGTGTGTGTGTGTGTGTGTGTGTGTGTGTGTGTGTGTGTGTGTGTGTGTGTGTGTGTGTGTGTAGGGGTACTCAGGCTGCAATTACCTGGCTGGTTTCTTCTTTCACCTATTAGAGAATATATCAGAGACAAGAGCATCAAAGACACAGAGAAAGCTAATAGAATTAGCAAGCTGATACCATTTCTCATGGTTTAGGACTGAGTCATGTCTGACTACTCACTGGTAAGTTTTATTGAACAGCGTTCTATGTGTTCAATAATAATTTTTATTCCTGTAAATTATTAATAACATTTGATGGTTTTGAACAAAGCACTTCTGATTAAAGTTGTGCATAATCACTATGGAAATAGAAAAAAAGGTGACCCCATAGGAGGACCCTTTTTGGTTCCAGGTAGAACCGCTTTGGTTTCAGGTAGAACCCTGCTGGGATCCATGTAGAACCCTGTGGAAAGGGTTCTACAGTACATGAACCCTTAAAGGGTTCTACCTTGAACCAAAAGTGTTATTTTAAAGGGAACAGCCAAAGAACCCTTTTAGGTTCTGGATAGCACTTATTTGTTCTCACAGTGTACATCCCGTTCCATTCTCCCGTGCATTTCAATTAAAGAGAGTGCAGCAGATATGAAATGCGTTTGCATGTTCAATGGTAGGGAAGAGCAGAAATATATGTGATCGTATGATCCATCTTGGATATAAAGGCCAGTGTTTTAAATACCGCATGGATATTGTGTCACATGTTCGGGTTGTCTTGAGACAGAGAACTTGTCCCATCAACTTGTCAAATGTAAACATACATGTAAATGTAAGAACTGTAACATATACATTCTCTGATTGATCATTTGTGATCCTCTGTGTGTTTGTACAATATGTCCATTATCAATATGCATACATTTACAACAGCATACGTGGATACTGGCAATGTTATTCCACATTGCTTCTACAGTACATGAAACAACCCCCTCTGCCAACTTCTGGTAGATTCCCTTTAGCAGCACTTTGGTGATGCTACAGAATTACCTGACAAAGTAGAATAGAAGGGGGGGGGGGGGGGGGGGGGGGGGGGGGGAGAGAGAGAATACAACTAATGTCAAGTCAATAGTGTTGATAATTAATCCAGTCTGGGCCTCCCCAGCCAGACGGTAGGGTTGGAGGCACAATCCCTTTGTTAAGCTTTGACCACACAAGTCACCACGCCGGCCCTCCTGCAGCAGGGAAACGCCAACTTTGGAGTATTAAGAAAACCAATAGCCTTGTTGACATGAACATGGGAGCCTAACCCCCGCAGCCTCCTCATATGAAGCATTGATTTTTCTGTCTTGGTGCAGCGCTAAAGCCATTCATTCTTTATGGGCAGCAAGACTCACTGGGCCTGGCCCAATTCTCCTCCTCGTTTTCCATCTTACCTTGAGGGTAAAACTTGAGGATTACTCGAACCCCCTCCCCGCCCCAGACATGATTTGTGTTAGGCCTGAATCATGGGGAGAGGGGGGGGGGGGGTAAATGTCTGGGCTGCTTTGGAATGGGGATGACCTGCATAAACTTTGGGGGCCAGAGGTCTGTTATTCACAAAGCGGGGGTCTCAGTAGGTAACGCAGCACTACAACACTCCCACTTGTGCCTACATACCTAAATCAATTCAATTATCACCTAAATTCTCTCAGATATACACACACACACACACACACACACACACACACACACACACACACACACACACACACACACACACACACACACACACACACACACACACACACACACACACACACACACACACACACACACACACACACACATGAAACAGACATTCTGTTCATCCATAACTTTCGTTCTTAGACGCCTCTCTCTCTCTCTCTCTCCCTCTCCCTCTCTCTCTCTCTCTCTCTCTCTCTCTCTCTCTCACACGCTATCGCTCTCGTTCTCTCTCTCTGTCTCTCTCTCATAGTTTCAAATATGTTTGAGTGTGAATGTTACATTCACATAATTTATCTGAAGTGAACATCTTTGTTTTAATAACAGTCCTGAAGTAGTTTATATCACTGGATAAATAATGCATGTATCTGCTGTAACAGTCTTTCACAGTTTTCTCCTTGGGCCGTGCAGCGCATGGCATATGGCAGCATTGAGTTCTCTTTCAGTGGCAGGAAAATGCATTAAAGAGATTTGAAGTGATTGGCGGGCACTGAGGGCCCTAGGCCACATATTTAAATACGAATCTCCTTTCAATCACATCACAGGCACAAGTCATTTCTATAAATGAAAGGGTCATAAACTCAGACTTAGAATTTAAACCTAAGTTTTGTCTTTGTTCAGTTTGTTCAAAGTTCTGGTGGTGCTCCGTTGACTGTAGTTACCCGTCCAATGAGATCTTGATAAAGAAGACGGCTTCCATTATTAACCAGAGCACACACACTTTATTTTCTACATAGTAATGTCTGAACGTGTTAGTTTGCATCAGAAGCCTCAGGGTGCTAGAAAATGCATTCTACCTTGTTAAGTTTGAAAATGAGAGGTGAAAACTGGTAGGAGGAACCTGAGAGAACGACAAGGAATTTGTGTAAACAATGTAATAAGTCTTTCAAGGGTTGATTAACCAAGCCCACACAGAGAAATCCAGAATATATATATATATATATATGTATACAATTATTTGGACTGTCATACATAGGCAAATGTAATTGACAACTTACTGTATGAGATATGATGCAATAACAGAATATATTAAATCGGGGAAAAATTGCTTGGCTTGAGTACGAGTAGAACATTAGGGAAGGAACGATATTAGAACAACACAATTATAACGCTTTCCCCAGGACACGCTGCTAGCGTTTCTGATGCATTAGTGGGCCTTAGCTAACGAAGATTTTTTGTTGTTGAGTGCAGCAGATTTTCAAAGCACCAGTTGTACCCAATATCATTAAATATGTATATAACTTTCCTTCAACATGACAAGTGTTTGGTTATAGAAAAGATATGCCGTTAGCTGGGAAGGGTAGACTCTTGCTGTTTTATTTTGTTTGCTCTCCCCTCTTGCTCCCCCCTCTCTCGATTTCTCCCTCTCTTGCTCTGGTACAGTGTGCTCTCTGTTTTCTCCCCTCTCTCCCACCGTCTTTCAGCCTTTTCTCCAGCCATCAACTCTCCAGTTGAAAGATGTACCCATTACAGAGTGGCAGTTTGACACACAATGACCTGTCAGAACATTCATCTCTCAATGTTTTACTTTAGCAGGGAGCAACAACTGAGCAGAAAATAAGCAAGTTGTTTCAAGGCCTTGGAATAAGATCAAAGACTCGCTGGCACCCACCGACACTGGACCTTTGATTTACAGTGGATCTGTCAAATGGTGATTAGACTGGGCAAGTGCTTAAAAACCTGAGCACTCACCGCTGCAACACGAACACCATTCCACCATTATAACCCACAGCCCCAAACTGTCAGCACACAACATACAGTGTTCTTGTCAGAATTCAGCTGTCTACAAACACTATAGTGGGTTGGAGGTTGAGTTGTTATACAGGTGTAACAGTTTAGTACTAAAGTTTAGTACTTTAGTACGTCCCCTCGCCCCGACCTCGGGCGTGAACCAGGGACCCTCTGCACACATCAACAACGGTTGCCCACGAAGCATCGTTACCCATCGCTCCACAGAGCGATGCAGAGCAAGGGGAACCACTACTTCTAGGTTTCAGAGCAAGTGACGTAACCGACTGATAAACTGCTAGCGCGCACCACCGCTAACTAGCTAGCCATTTCACATCCGTTACACAGGCCTACAAAGTTACTACCCGGAAGTGGTACACAGAGAAATATAGACATTTTGTGGCAAACAAAACGGAAAAGTGTGATTCTGTTAGTCGTGTTCACCAAAATACCATTTGTCTGACCCTCAATGCTGATTGACATGATTCACTACTAGCTAGCTTGGGAACGTTCTGGCTCGGACAAGGCTTACTTGTCAACACACTGCCACAGATGACTGTGAAATAGACACAATTTACTTCTAAGAAATGTGTCTACCACACGATTTTCTTTATACCGCATTTGTGTCCAGTACATCATTTTTCGTGTCCACCACATGAATTTATTCATAATGTATGTGTTCAGTACACAATTTTCTGTTGTGGCTAACGTTAGCTAGGTTAGCTAGGTGGCTAATGTTAGCTGGGCTAGGGGTTAAGGTTAGAGTTAGCAGTTAGGGGGTAGGGTTAGGTCACATGCTAGCTAAGTAGTTCAAAAGTAGTAATTAGTTGCAAAGTTGCTAATTAGCTAAACTGCTAATTAGAAAAGTTGTCCATCATGTGATTTGGACACGTAACGTTTGGGTTGCTAGACCTTTGCCTTATACATTCAACAATACTCACCGACCAACCTCCCTCTTATTGTTTCTGTCTTCAGTAACCTACTGCCTTCATCTGTGATTGAAATTCACTGCATAAAAACTCTTACAAAAATGATCAAATAAAAGTGCAGTAACTGAAGTCGACTGTGGTATTTTGGATACAGTAATTGCAGAATAACTGCAGTGATCTGAGGTTGAACTTCAGTTATACCGCACTCTAACTGCAGTTACATTGCACATTACTGCAGTGTTATTTTGGATGCAGTATTTGCAGCATACTGCAGTTATACTGCACTTTAACTACAGTTATACTCTAGTGTACTGAAGTTATACTGCACTCTGACTGAAATCTTTTTTCGTAAGGGAAATTGTGTGGGGGACCCAGATGTTTTTGTGTGTCTGTCACGAATTTCGCATAAGTAATTTGTGTCTATTTCCTGATCATTTGTGATAGTGAGTAGTACGTGACCAATGATTGCTCACTTAGAACACTTACTTACTAACTAGCTAGCTAGCAAACATTTGTCGGTAGCTGCTGTGATATAGCTAGCAATTCAAGAGGAAAAGAAAGCCAGCTTGTAGCTAGAGCATAGCGCTCCAGTGAAATGTCTAATGTTTTCCAGAATCCACTTTCTGGAATTGTTTGAATGCTGGACTAGTACCAACATACATATTCTTATATGAAATACCTACAGTTTAGTTTTAAGAGTGTTATTGGTTTAATCATGGGAATGATGTAAATCCCCTACCTGTGCATTTTGAGTTCATAATGGCTGTGCTGAGCACATGCTGTGAGTAGTGTGGGTTCAGGTGTCATGTTCTCCAGAGCCCCCTTGACTATTTATTGAGTCTTATGGAGACTTGATTCACATGTGATGCTGGTCATCAGTCACCGCCCACACCTTGTCCGCAGACTGTTTTTGTCTCTAGTCTGTGGCCCCACATACAGCAACTCCTCCCACAGTGTGCCATGCACCGATTCCCTAACGTAACAACCACAAGGCTCTGTGTCATTTCATGGAGAAAACAACTGACCACACATTTTACCGTAGAATAGGCTACACATCCCCAGAGTATAAGAGATTAAGCAATGATAGAGCTGGTTTCTTTGTTCTTAGTGGTACACATTGCCAAGTGTGATTTCTTAAAAGTGCAGTGCTGGCATCTACTTCTTTTTTTAAAGATTGTCTTTCGGAATACATCTTTTCTTGAGCTGCGTATTTCCCTTAAGCATGCTGTGATAAAAATGTACATTGCGTTTTCTCTCACTGTATCAGAGTTTGGATGGTAGGGCCTATCCTGTTCTCTAGGATGAATATCCCTGGGCAGGCCCTATCTGAAATATGCAGTGCCCAGCATGTTTAAAAAAATAAATGAATTGCGTCTTCCTTGAGTCGTATATCTCCCAAAGCGTTCCTGTGATCAACATCTGCATCACGTTTCCACCGTGTCCAGGAAAAGTAAAATAGCAAACAGAACAATCTACTGTGCTGCAGGTTCAGTTCGGTGTCTGATAAAAATGCAAGCCGTGCTATTCCACGGTGGAGAGAAACAAACGCACTACAGGGCATTGCACTCTAAAGAATCAGCGCAATGCAAATAGAACCAACGTGAGCGGAACTGTTTAACATCCTGTCCCGGCACATACTCAGTGGGGATTACTGCATAAAACATCCCCAACGATTATACTAGTATTTTATTGCATTTAACTATTCAAATGCCATGTGCAGATCTCTTCTTGTAGCTTGTTATTATCTGAAGAGCCCTTTTCATATGATAAGTGGCTTGCTGTCAATTACTTTCATCTTTCTTCGCTGACACTTTTTCTTATTGTCTTGCTTTAATGTTAACAGAGTGATCACGCCAGCATGAAGAATAAAGTTCCTTAGTTTGAGCTGTATAATAACCAGGACCATTGTGTATCTCAGAGCACCTCATTAAACTATCCTTTTATACCACAGTGACCTCAAAACTATTGACTAAGAAATCAATGACTTCGAGTTAATCATATCACTTGCATAATTCCCTGTGCTAAACCGCATCAAGGGCTCTGTTCGCAGATGGGGAGGATAGACACAGACAAAAATTACTGTTTACAGTGGATAAATTGTTGATACTGCATGACAGAACCCTACACCTTAATCGTAATTTTGGTAAATCAAATTTTACATTAACAAATTAACGTGAAATGTGCTCTTGAATTAAGATGCCATGCCGGTAAATAAAGAATTGTAAAAAATGTGGTGCTTGAAAGTAGCATTAAAGCCCCCACTGTCGAGTGTCGACAAACTGCTCTTTCAAAGCCCTTCTAAGTGAATTACGTGTACGCTTTGAGAATGCCGCTTTTTTTCCCCAGCAGGCCACTGAACCTTTTCTACCCCGTATGCACCAGCAAACATGCTGATACAATTTAAAGGTCATGTTCTTTTCCTGCTGACAGGGGCCTTCCAAAACTTTGATGAGGGGGTCCCTCCAAAGGATAGCACTGTAGCACGGGCCGCTTTACGGAAAAGGAATTAAGCTTTGCATCAACCTGGTGTCAGGTCAATCATGCAAACTGATTAGAAATCTAAGTAACAGACCAAACTGTGGTGCGATATGATGGACACACTGTAAGCTCTGGCAATGAAAACAATGAACGACTGGTTTCTGGCATAGGCAGTAATAATACATGAACATACAGTAGCAAGCGGAGGGGTGGCCGTTAGGGACGGGTGTGATATTAAATGTTACAAATGCTTAGAGATCTCTGTTTCATATTGTCTTGATTTCATTTGACTGCTGTCAGAATTATTTCATATTGAGAGCTAAAACCCATTTGGCAAACATCACCTCAGGGTTGAAATAGTTTAGCATCCATCCATGAATATTTATTTCAAGAGGAATTCTGAAGATATTTAACCGTTCTCCAAAGGGGAGTAATGAAATGCACGGTAACATTATTCTGCTAGGTTTTTACAATGTATTTTAACAACCTGCCAGACGCATTCAGAAATAATGTCTTCCACAGTGCTAGGCTTTAAGGTTAGGAGACGTAAAGGGTAGAGTAACTTGTGATGTGTGTGTATGGATGTGTTGTATGCGTGTGTTGTCTGTGTGTGTCTATAGTGGATGACTCTCAGTAGACAGTTCCTCTCCACTCTCTTGTTTTAAAAGGCAACAATAATAGCCAGTAAGGACGGCCTTAAGAGACTCTGGCATGTTGATGCCTGACGCACAAAGGTCATTGATTTCAGGGCCTTATCCTTTTTTAACAATTCGTCTGGATTTTGGCATTTTGTGAACACACACAGGACAGCTCTCCGACAAGCCGACCTTGACAGCGAATTGGATAAATAAACCTTCAATTTAGCCCACTCCTCTCTCTGCGCGCCTGCCCGGCAGCCCGTCCCACCGGGAGCCTTCACCTATCCATATCGTTCAACCACCGGTTCAACTTCCCTGCGCCGGCATGTCGGCAAGCTGCCCTGAGCCTGTGACAAACACAGCCTTAAAGATAAGCTAACAGCCCTCTCGCTCCAGTCAAAGTCAATCCTGCCCGCATTGAAAATGTAATGCCAATTCCATCTCTCAACCCGTCCATCTGAGGATTCCTCCCTTTGACCCACCCCCCCACCACCACTACTATCACCACCACCATCTCCCCAACCCACAAACATATACACATGTTCACCCCCCCTCCCCCATCTAACTATCAGCCCCTTCCCTGATCTCCCCCATCCCAGGAGGCAACGGGAGTGGGAGCATCACTCCATAACAGGTAATGACGTGGCATTTAATGATACTGTCCAAAGTGATCCGGGCCTTGCAGACAAGTAATGCTCGACCCGCGTAGCGCAGATAAGCATGGCTGAGCGTTCCTCCAGTACTGCGGCAGCAGCAATACTGTATCTCTCACTGGCCCTGTCACCAGATACGATGTGACATATGCGCCGCCGCTCCCGCCTGGCATCTCCTATACTTTGGGGAAAAGAGCATTTCCTGATATAAGTAACCTACCAAAGTGTGTGTGAGACAATGGTGGCACTGAGCAGGGGAGGAAGGAGGGAGGGCGAGAGAGAAGGAAGGAAGGAAGGAAGGTGGGCAAAAACCACTACCTCTACCTGTGATGGTGATTAAGAATTCACAGCCCTCTTTTTATAGTTCATTGCACTCTGCGTTTGTGAATTAGGCACCATCCAAAGAGAAGTCCTTAATCTGGGCTGGCACATTGGACTGCCGGCGGAGAGGAAACGTCTCAGAGTGATGGATAAGGTTAAAAGAGCCATGGTTCTGATCATTTGCTGTAGCTATAATGGCGGTAAAGAGCGGACAGAGAGAACAAGGGCAGGGGGGAAATACTAGAGGAACCATTTGCATCTTTCATGGAGAGTGTGCTGGAGACAGGAGAGAAGGAGTGTGTCTGACAGCCTTCTCCATCTGATGGTCCTGTAAAATACCGTATTCATTTAGGATCCTCTTCCCACTCTGTTAGACATACTGTACTGCAGAGGAGGGGGGGGGGGGGGGGGGGGGGGTGTGCGAGAGAGAGGGGAGAAAGAGAAAATAGGAAAGAGTAAAGGAGAATGAGAGAACGCTTGAGAGAATTATTGATCTGGTAGTTTGTATTATACTGAACAAAAATATAAATGCAACATGCAACAATTTCAAAGGTTTTACTGAGCTACAGTTCATAAAAGGAAATCAGTTCTTTAAAAAAAATAATTAGGCCCTATTCTATGGATCTCACATGACTTGGCAGGGGCGAAGCCATGGGTGGACCTGGGAGGGCATAGGCCCACCCACTTTGGAGCCAGGTCCACCCCCTGGGGAGCCAGGTCCAGCCATCAGAATTCGTTTTTTTTACCACTAAAGAACTTTACTACAGACAGAAATACTCCTCAGATTATCTTGGCAAAGGAGAAATGCTCACTAACAGGGATGTAAACAAATTTGGGCACAACATTTGAGAGAAATGAGCTTATTGTGCATAAGGAAAAATGTTGGGATCTTTTATTTCAGCTCATAAAAAACACTTTACATGTTGTGTTTATATTTTTGTTCAGTATAAAACTGTAGGGCTGGCTATACTGTATAAGTGAAAGAGGGGCTATAATTGCAAATATAGTAATCAGACAGTGTTTTCTTTAGGACACATCGTTTTGGCACAGTGAGGCATAAACCACGTTCATTTTTTTGTGCATAATAACTCTATGGCTGAAAAACACTGTCATACAATCTGTCTTTCACATGCACACGGAGATGAGTGGTAAACAATTATTTAAAGGACATGTGTGCATGCGCACAAATTCTCTCTGGCTCTCCCACACGTTCCCATAGAGCCCAAGCCCCCAGTGTATGGTGTGGTTTGATCTCCTGGCAGACAGACTGTGTTGGAGTGGATCAGGGAACCGACCGGCTGTGTTTCAGACAGCGCTAATGACACCTCCAGACATAAAAGCAGGAAAATCAAGCAAATACTCCCTGGCTGTGATAATGAGTGTCTGTGCTTAAAAAAGTGTCAAAAGGAGGAAAATACATGCAGGCAACTCCATCGTGTAATTAGAGTGAACCTACAATATCTTATAATCAATGTTTATGCAGTGCTAATAGCTACCTTCCTGTTCTCGCCTTACTTTGATTCATTCAGCAGCTGACTCAACCTTTTTTTTCCTTTGAAAGAGAGGGAGATATAGAGAGAGAAAAGGTGTGTCTGTGTTTTGTGTTATCTCATTGACATTGATCAGAACCCAGTGTAATGTAAAGCCTGAGTCTTTCGATGGTTTCTGTGTTTCCTCTCCCTGTGTAGAGCAGGTGAGACTCGCCCTGTTGTCTCCAAGCCCCTCAGGGCTGCCGAAGGCTTGCCTGGAGTGCCTGTTCTTACATAGCCACGGATATCAGACATGAACATACACACACACACACACACACACACACAAACACTGTATCTGTACCCTGCAGCGATAAATACACACTTGTGCTACACACCATACAGAAACACATACATATCACAGACAGACGGGAGCTGTGTTCGAAAACTCATACTAACCGCACTAACCATACTACTTGTGATGTAAATTGAGTATGTAGTATGCTTATTGGTCATAGTATGGATATAGTTAGTATGCAAAAGTTCATGGATGTCGTACTACATTCGCCAACATACAAAGTATACAAGCAGTGGACACTATTTTTGTGCTTTTGGGGCCCATAATGCAATTCTTCAGAAAATAGGCGTGGCTTCACAACATTTTAATATTTCCAAAAAATGGCAGAAAGTATGCAGCCAAAGTCGGACGAAAGCAGATACATATTTGTTGCTTTAACTAATTATGACAAATGTTAGAAAAATTGTTGAGCATTTTAATAAAATTATGGCTTTTGTTAGCTATGCTAGCCTTACGAACCGCATAGCATATCATTATAGCAGTTGCTTGTATGTACCGGTTTGTTAGCTAGCTACCATCCTAACGTTAGTTGGCTACTAATAAATCGAACCGGCCAGTATATTAACTACATGCTATCTAACTAACTACCCAATGTTTAATTACTTGATTATTCACGTCATTCTTAGCTAAGCTATGTGGTATAGTCGTTGTGTGTTCTCAATGGGCATTGTTAATGAAGTCATAAGATGTCTAGCTAGTATTTTGTTAGCCATGCTAAGCATCAACTTCTGGTAGACAGACAAAGCGCTAGTACACTCAACTGGAAAGTGAACGTTTGTTTACAGTATACTAAAATGGACTAATGGTATACAATATGTTAGTGTGGGTATTCGAACACAGCTAGGGACACACACACACACACACACACACACACACACACACACACACACACATACACACAGACACACACCTAGATTTGGCCCTGTGGTACGGCTTGCCGTGCGGTAGCAGAGAGAACAGTCTATGACAAGGGTGGCTAGAGTCTTTGACAACTTTTAGGGCCTTCCTCTGACACCGCCTGGTATAGAGGTCCGGGATGGCAGGAAGCTTTACCCCAGTGATGTGCTGGGTTGTAGGCACTACCCCCTGTATTGCTTTGTGGCCAGAGGCCGAGCAGTTGCCATACCAAACGGTGATGCAACCAGTCAGGATGCTCTCGATGGTACAGCTGTCAAACTTTTTGAGGATCTGAGGACCCATACCAAATCTTTATAGTCTCCTGACGGGGAATAGGCATTGGCGTGCCCTCTTCACGACTGTCTTGGTGTATTTGGACCATGATAGTTCGTTGGTGATGTGGACACTAAGGAACTTGAAGCTCTCAACCTGCTCCACTGCAGCCCTGTCGATGAGAATGGGGCTTGATTGGTCCTCCTTTTTCTGTAGCCTTTTTCTCAGTCCTCCTTTTTGCACGGTAGGGAGTACAAGAGGGGACTGAGCACGTACCCCTGAGGGGCCCCTGTGTTGAGGATCAACGTGACAGATGTGTTGTTAGCTACCCTTACCACCTTGGGGCAGGCCGTCAGGAAGTCCAGGATCCAGTTGCAGAGGGAGGTGTTTAGTCCCGGGGTCCTTAGCTTAGTGATGAGGTTTGAGGGCACTATGGTGTTGAACGTTGAGCTGTAGTCAATGAATAGCATTCTCACATAGGTGTTCCTTTTGTCCAGGTGGGAAAGGGCAGTGTGGAATGCAATAGAGATTGCATTATCTGTGGATCTGTTGGGGCGGTATGCAAATTAGTGTGGATCTAGGGTTTCTGGGATAATGGTGTTGATGTAAGCCTTGACCAGCCTTTCAAAGCATTTCACGGCTACAGACATGAGTGCTACGGGTCGGTAGTCATTTAGGCAGGTTACCTTAGTGTTCTTGGGCACAGGGACTATGGTGGTCTGCTTGAAACTTGTTTGTATTACAGACTCGGTCAGGGACAGGTTGAAAATGTCAGTGAAGACACTTGCCAGGTGGTCAGCGCATGCTCAGAGTACACGTCCTGGTAATCCGTCTGGCCCTGCAGCCTTGTAAATGTTGACCTGTTTAAAGGTTTTACTCTCATCGGCTATGCAGAGCGTGATTACACAGTCATCCGTAACAGCTGATGCTCTCATGCATGCTTCAGTGTTGCTTGCCTCGAAGTGAGGATGGAAGTTGTTTCACTCGTCTGGTAGGCTTGTGCCACTGGGCAGCTCATGGCTGTGCTTCCCTTTGTAGTCCATAATAGTTTCCCAGCCCTGCCACATTCGACGAGTGTAGGAGCCGGTGTAGTACGATTCAATCTTTGTCCTGTATTGACGCTTAGTCTGTTTGATGGTTTGTCGGAGGACATAGCAGGATCTCTTATAAGTATCCGGGTTAGAGTCCCGCTCCTTGATAGCGCAGTTCTAACATTTAGCTCAGTGAGGATGTTGCCTGTAATCCATGGCTTCTGGTTGGGCTATGTACGTACGGTCACTGTGGGTACGACATCATAAATGCACTTATTTATGAAGCCAGTGACTGATGGTTGCACATTTAACATGCTGGTAGAAATGAGGTAAAATGGATTTAAGTTTCCCTGCATTAAAGTCCCCGGCCACTAAGAGCGCCGCCTCTGGAAGAGCATTTCTTTGTTTGCTTATGGCCTTATATAGCTCGTTGAGTGCCGTCTTAGTGCCAGCATTGGTTTGTGGTGGTAAATGGACAGCGACAAAAAATATAGATCAAAACTCTCTTGGTAAATAGTGTCATCTACGGCTTATCATGAGATACTCTACCTCAGGCGAGCAAAACCTTGATACTTCCTTAATATTAGATTCCGTGTACCAGTTGTTATTTACAAATATACACAGACCTTCACCCATTGTCTTCCCGAAGGCAGCTGTTCTATCTTGCCGATGAACCGAAAACCCTGCCAGCTGTATGTTATCCATGTTGTTGTTCAGCTACGACTCAGTGAAACATAAGATATTACAGTTTTTAATGTCCCGTTGGTGAGATAGTCGTGATCGGAGCTCATCCATTTTGTTATCTAATGATTTCACGTTGGCTAGTAGGACTGATGGTAGAGGGGAATTACTCACTTGCTGTCGGATCCTTACAAGGCACCCCGACCTACATCCCTGATATCTCCACCTATTCTTCAAGCTAATGACGATAATGGGATTTGGGCCTTGTCGTGTGCCTGAAGTAAATCCTTCGAGTCCGACTGGTTAAAAAAAATCTTTGTCCAGTACTAGGTGAGTAATCTCTGTCCTGGTATCCAGAAGCTCTTTTCGGTCATAAGAGACAGCGGTAGAAACATTATCCACAAAGTAAGTTACAAATGACGTGCAAAAAACACACACAATAGCACAATTGGTTAGGTACCCATAAAACAGCATCCATCTCTTCTGGCACACATCAGTGTAGTTTATACACGTACACACACTGTCACTGCGATTCTGCCTGTTCCTCAATGTCTAGCTGAAGCTGTCCTCCATCTTGGTTTTTATATAAAAATATCAGGATTGTTTAGTAATTCATACAGCAGGCCACAGCCCCACAAATCAGCCAGCGACTCGCTCCCGCTATCACTCACTGGGCCGATATTTTACAACACAATTACTCCCCGCCTGACACAAATGAGCTGGGCCTGGAAACCTGCAGCAAGCTAATTACACTGAGGGACGTCCGCCCCGTTATTAAAACAATCAAAGCGTTTTACACCCACCACCTCTACACTGCCTCTGCAACCCAGGGAAGCTCCTCCCCAGCTCTACACAAAACACAGTCCCAACACTGAGGCTGGGATGCACAGTCCAACACTACTGGGTTCTGTCTGGGTATTGTATTGTCCTGTATGTATTGTATATGCATCAGTGGCATATCAAATTGTTCCAATGTATTCAACCTATGAAGTGTTCTCTACAGCTCTGTGCTGTTTTGCAGGTCTCTGAACCTTAGAATATAAAGTGAGAGTAACATACAGTACATTCACACTGCAATGGATACCACTGACAAAGCACAATGTGTTGTGACATTTCCAACTAAGACTTAACAATGTGCAAATTATAAATCATTTAAATGCATCCTCACTCAAATTAACACCGTGAGAATCCATCTTCTTGCACCAATAAAAAAATAAAACACATGAATGTTCATTTGAATTATCCCTTACAATGAAATCATCTAGGTACACCTAATTCAATTTTGTGTTCATGGACAATTTAAAACAGGCCTCCTCCTCATCATTTCCATTTGGACATGAAAGGGGGAGGAGGAGTAAGAGGGGAGGTGGGGACAGGGGAGGCAGGGGGAGGCGTGTGGAAGGGGAAACGGAGGTACAGGGGGAGGGGGAGAAGGGACAGGGGAGATGCGGATGTGTCCCTCTCTCCTCCCTCTGGGCAGTTCGGTTCCTCTCTGTCAGCTCAGAGCTAGATGCTTTGTTAGCTGGGTATCTGTGGCCTTGTTAATTGGTATTAAAGAGGCCCAGGGCTGCAGTAGGTGCATTCAGGGCTGTGCAGACGAGTGACTCTCAGCTGCACAGCACACAGCCATGGCAGAGTGGCTGACGTGTGGGAAAATTGAAGGCAAAAAGCCCTGCCTCCTCTGAAGTCCTTGGTGGAACAAAAAATGCAATGATAGCGGATATTGTGCGCTCTTAATTAGTGAGTGTTTATTCTGCCATCCCCCTCTCACCCCGTAGGCTTTCATACAACTGAACCTGAGACTTTTACAAAGGAAAGAAGAAAAAACAGTCCAAGTTTAACTTTGTTAAAAAACACAGAGGGATAAATAGTACAGCAGACCTGGTTTAGTCTCTTTCTCTGACGCTTTAAAGGGACAGGTCAGATCTACATCTGTGTTGCTTAACTGTTTTTGTGTCTGGAAAATGTCTGGAGGATTGGCAGCAGCCCACGATTTGAGTTTACTTTGACTTGTAGCACGCTAACGTGAGCATTGGCCATTTGGGAGACCTTGCCTCGCCATGCATATACAATAAAACAAATAAACAAACCCAACTGACAAATACAAAGTATGGGTTAGCATAATTTCTTAGCATGCTAGCTCAAATTCTGATCTGAGACTTACAGAAGCTACCTCATTGCCACCAAATGTTAATGTGCCCTGTTTTTATCTTCTTGATTACTTATAACATCCAAACTGTACTATTATATTTGTAATTGGATGTATAGGCACCAGTGCTCTCCTGAGGGCAGCTGACTAGCCTTAAACCTCACTTAACCGGTTCAGTTGAATAGGTAGATGGCTAGCTCCCTAGCACACAGCACAGGAGATCAATGCTTTGGGCTCTAGCTCCCCTCTAGCTCCAGCATGAATCAGGGGAATATGGAGATAATACTGACCCTAGCTGGCAGTCCCACAGAGAGAGAGGTTCACCTACTGGGATTCCCATCTGAATGGGAGTGCTACCCTATACTGTAGCTAGCCCTTCCATTACATTGCACATCTCCACTTGAACATGCCTCGACATGTCTAACATGTCTAACCCAAATACAAAATGGCATGAGCATAACATTAGCCAGTAGCTAATCACACTTTGAGAAAACATTCTAAGGATGTGTTGACAATAGGATTAGGTTGTAATCACAGGTTGGCACGTGGCCAGAGTGGTTAAATGTCTGTTGTCATATCGCCCTTTCCCAATCAGCGCTGTGGTATCAGGAATCAAGGTAAGACCCAAGTGCAGACTGATTGAAGTACCGATGTTTATTGTAACCACCGAGGCAGGCAACGACAGGTCAAGGCAGGCAGGGGTCGATAATCCGGAGTAGGAGCAAAGGTACAGGACGGCAGGCAGGCTCAGGGTCATGGACGGGCAGAGTGGTCAAGTTCGCAGGTACAGGGTCAGGACAGGCAAGGTTCACAAACCAGGAGGAAGAGAAAAAGAGAGGCTGGGAAAAGACAGGCTCTGACAGGAAAAAACGCAGGTAAGCTTGACAAACAAGACGAACTGGCCACAGACAAACAGAGACCACGGGTATAAATACACAGGGGATAATGGGGAAGATGGGCAACACCTGGAAGGAAGTGGAGGCAAGCACAAGGACAGGTGAAACAGATCCGGGCGTGACACTGTTGGTTGGTTTTAGTATTGATAATAAGTGCTCCTTCCGGCTGTAATTTTGGCTTATGCATTGAATTCTGTATTTGATTACCCAATGTGTATCTTATCCTTCATCCTATGCAGAAAGGGTAAATATGTATACTTTTTTTACCGTGAATAGCAAATGTGGATGGATTTAGTTAAACCTGATTCACTTCCTTCCCTGGCAGCATACTTTGAATGTCATCCTTTAATAAATAACAATGACAGTGTGTATGGTTTTCACTAATTCTTCCCTGATGTGATAGATTGTTATCTAGTCTGGGAGTTGAATCACATTTGGTAGACATATTAAAGAGGTAGAACATGTGCAGTGTGCATGAGGATTTAAATCTCTAGTCAAGTTTGACTTGGTCAAATATATGTGGTTTCGATATTGAGGACCGTTAATGGTTCCCGTTTCAGTTGCGTGGTTTTTACACATTGAGCTGCATGATGGCCCACTTAGTAAATGTCTTTTTTTCAAGCAGAATAATCAGAAGGAAACAAGTGAACACTGAATGGGTGAATCATTGCATTATGGTCTGGTTACTGGTTAGGTTTGCCGTTTCCTCTTTGAGAGATAATAAAATGGCCTACTCTCTTTTTTGGAAAAGATCGCTAGAATACATCTTCTGTCCCCCGTTGTGTGTGATGCTGTATTAAAGCCATATTTCCTGTCATCGCTGACAGATATATAGTGTGCCTTAAACAATATGAACTATGTGGTAAGAAATAAATTGCTTACACCACTGGAATTCTGACAGGAACACTTCAATCCAGACCCTCGAACCGCTTTGTTTAATTATGTCTTGCACATGGGTACTAATTGTAATAAAACACTCGGGGTGTGAGGGAAAGGTGGCTACGGTGTCAGATTTCTGTGTAGATGGAATTAAATACATTTTTTATTTTCTGTGTCAAATAAGACACACGTCAAATAACACTATTTGACGCATCAAATAAGCTTATCTGTGAATAGCTGTGACATGTGAAATACGAGTGATAGTGTAATCAGTGTGTAACAACTACGTAAAAAAGGATGAAAGTTAAATTATTATGTGACGTGCAGTCATATTCAGGACCTGAATATGAATGTGACTGCTATGAGGATGGTATGACTGCTATGATGATGCATGAGGCAGACACACACGCTCGGTGCTGGTCAGATGTAAAGCAAACTAGCTGATGGATGCAATGTTCTCCCAAAAAAAACACAGGCAAAACGAGATCTGTTCAGCTATTGTCAGGTAGCTGTGTATCTAGATAGGTGTCATCATCTAGAATACCCCCTAATTTATAACAAATGTTTTGTATTTGGTTGATGATGGTCGGACCCAGTCCGGTCAAGCGACACACACAAGCCAGATGAAGCTAGCTAGCTACTTATAACGTTAGCTTGGGGCAACAGGGCTAGTTAGCTGGCTAGCTTGTTTACTTCGTTATCTAGCTAGCTAGCTACTGGTAGTTATTTTCATGAACTGAAGTTCAATTTCAATAGGAAAACAATAAGTGGCTGCCTAGCTAAACTCAGCAAAAAAGAAACGTCCCTTTTTCAGGACCCTGTCTTTCTAACTGCTTTGCTTTATCTTGGCACGGTCGCAGTTGTAAATGAGAACTTGTTCTCAACTAGCCTACCTGGTTAAATAAAGGTGAAATAAATAAAAAATAAAAAAGTCCCTGCTCATCTGCGTGAACGTGCCTTAGACATGCTGCAAGGAGGCATGAGGACTGCAGATGTGGCCAGGGAAATAAATTGCAATGTCCGTACTGTGAGACGCCTAAGACAGCGCTACAGGGAGACAAGACGGACAGCTGATAATCCTCGATGGGGCAGACCAAGTGTAACAACACCTGTACAGGGTCGGTACATCCGAACATCACACCTGCGGGACAGGGACAGGATGGCAACAACAACTGCCCGAGTTACACCAGGAACGCACAATCCCTCCATCAGTGCTCAGACTGTCCTCAATGGGCTGAGAGAGGCTGGACTGTAGGCCTGTTGTAAGGCAGGTCCTCACCAGACATCACCGGCAACAACGTCGCCTATGGGTACAAACCCACCGTTGCTGGACCAGACAGGACTGGCAAAAAGTGCTCTTCAATGACGAGTCGTGGTTTTGTCTCACCAGAGGTGATGGTCGGATTTGCGTTTATCGTCAAATGGAATGAGCGTTACACCGAGACCTGTACTCTGGAGCGGGATTGATTTGGAAGTGGAGGGTCTGTCATGGTCTGGGGCGGTGTGTCACAGCATCATCGGACTGAACTAGTTGTCATTGCAGGCAATCTCAATGCTGTGCGTTACAGGGAAGACATCCTCCACCAGTCATGTGGTATCCTTCCTGACATGACTCTCCAGCATGACAATGCAACCAGCCATACTGCTAGTTCTGTGCGTGATTTCCTGCAGGAATGTCAGTGTTCTGCCATGGCCAGCGAAGAGCCCGGATCTTAATCCCATTGAGCACGTCTGGAATCTGTTGGATCGGAGGGTGAGGGCTAAGGCCATTCCCCTCAGAAATGTCCGGGCACTTGCAGGTGCCTTGGTGGAAGAGTGGGGTAACATCTCACAGCAAGAACTGGCAAATCTGGTGCAGTCCATGGGGAGGAGATGCACTGCAGTACTTAATGCAGCTGGTGGCTGACTGTTACTTTGATTTTGACCCCCCCCTTTGTTCAGGGACACATTATTCCATTTCTGTTAATCACATGTTTGTGGAACTTGTTCAGTTTGTCTCAGTTGTTGAAACTTGTTATGTTCATACAAATATTTACACATGTTAAGTTTGCTGAAAATAAGTGCAATTGACAGTGAGAGGACGTTTCTTTTTTTCTGAGTTTAATACTTAGTCATATGGATTCTTAAATCATTGCTAAGAAAATAGAAAATTCACACTGCAACCGAAGTCAATGTAGTAGGGAGAAGGCCTACCTCCAGTTTCTAAACTGTCATCACTGTTGACAAAATCCTTGATTATTAATCTGTATTTTGACTAGCTAGGAGGAATCAGGTGCAACTACTTGGGGTGTGGCTGGATGGCTGGCAGCAGCAGGATCGTCATTCTTTCTCTCCTGCCTCTGGGACATTTTTGATGCTGCTCATTTGATCCGGATCTTATCAAATGCTCACACAGACGTTTTCCTATTTGGTTGAAACAAATGATGGCTTATTATCAATGTGGTATTGTAAACACATCGTAGCCGGTGTGTGTGCTTGTTTGGCGATTATATATTTTTTTTACAGCTTTGACAGTACTACTGGCATAGTGTTGGCACTTGGCCTGTGCATGCATGCAAATTCAGCACACACAACATTCTATAAGAGGACTTTGTTATTTGACGTGTCTTTTTTGACACTCAAAGACCAAAACGCCTTTCCATGTGAAGTTTACTGAATTTTGAGACAAGAATAACTTGTAATTGTATCCCTCAATATTTTATGTTTATGATTTAGTGAAAATTAAATGTTCCCTTTATTTTGTCACTATTATTGGAGGAATTGGAGTCAAAAAGAGTGGGCCAGTGTGCCATCCCTGTCCATCGACAAAGACAGCCCCCTATAGCTGTTGTATCTCTCTCACACACACACACACACACACACACACACACACACACACACACACACACACACACACACACACACACACACACACACACACACACACACACACACACACACACACACACACACACACACACACACACACACACACACACACACACACACAGGGTCCTCTTACTCTCCCCTGGGCTCAGTCTCTGTGCTATCTGGGAAGGGTAAAGAGCCACATGTTGGGGAAGTGTATGAGTGCTGCATTCCATTCGACTGTTAATGTGTCTCACACATAAATCCAAATAACGAGAAAGGGGCGATCTGCAAACCCTGGAAATGCAGTTTGTACTCTCTCTCTCCCTTTCTCTCTTTCTCTCTCTAGCTCTCTCTCTCTGGCTCTCTCTCTTTCTCTCTCTAGCTCTCTCTCTCTCTTTCTCTCTCTCTCTCTCCCTCTCTCTCTCTTTCTCTCTCTCTCTCTCCACTCAGACGAGAGAGACATTGTAACTCTCCCTGTGTTCCTTCCTGTCTATGATTAAGAGTTTCCTGTTTCTCCAGCACACACACAGATCATGAATAGTAATTTGATGTTTCAAATGATTGGCAGTCACAACCATTCCATGCTCATCAGAAGAGAACAGCATTGGAACCACCTCCTTCCCATCTTAAACCTAGAGATATCGACATTGCATATGATTAAACACCCCACAGCATTTGTCTTAAAGAGTTGTGTTGAGCTGGACTGTTGAGCTGGTGTCTCCCAGCAACGCTGTTATGTTCCCCATCAAATGGAGAACAAAGGGCTGAATTTTATTTGTGTTTTCTAATCCGTATTTCTCATTGACTAAATGATGGATGGGGAGCAGCAGCGTGACAGCTGCCTGTGATGCGATTCAAAGCCCCAGGAAGTGGATTATCCCTGGCAGGATCCTGGTGCCCTCATGCCCAGGGTGCCACTGTCTCTCAGGGGCACTAGAGCATCCTGGGCAGGCCGTGCCGGTAGTGGCGGTGAAGCACTGCAGATAAGGGCAGCAAGGTGAGATAATTAAAATAAAAAATAATAATAACATGAATAATAATAATTAAAAGCCCTCCCTCGTCCCCTAGTGGTCTGTAAAACAAAATGAAAGGAGAAGAAGAAATCACTGAAGAGGCCGTGGTGACATCCTCTCTGCAGGCCTCAGCTCTCCCTTTCAAAGCATGCCAAACTTTTGAAGAGGCGCTCTCTCAGTTTATAAATCGCCTGCCTCCCTCCTTGCTCCGTTCCCCCAACCCTAACCTAACCCCACCCTTGCAGAGATCTTGGCAGAGGCCATCTGACAGGTGAATCAAACTGAAGTGAGTGATGGGGAGGAGAGAGAGGCTCGGAAGGGGTGGTGGAGGGGGTGAAGGATAACAATCAAAGGAATGAGGGAATAAAGGTGTTTGGGTTTATGAGACAACCACAGTTGCCCGAGCCTTTGACAGCTGTTGATGTTATCAGTGACGCTTGGCTGTTATTGGCTGCAGGTTTTAGAAGGGGGTGAGAGGGGGGATGTGGAGGAGGGAAGGAGGAAACATCCCCGTGGTTGATAACATTTGGCTGAACTTTCCCGATGTGAACCTCCCTCCTGACTCTTTTAAAGTCTTGCCGATCACACAGAGAGAGACGAGTGTATGGGGAAGACAAGCAAAATACTATTGACTGGAGTGTTTCACATCCATTAGGAAGAGGACTGGGATGGTGGGGGGGGGGGGGTGTTATCTGTAGAAAGATGACAGGCCTCAAGATAATCAGGGGGAAATGAAGGCGGCAGAGTAACCCTTCACCAGAGGAAAAGCCAGCTCTGTGCGAGAGGTCGTTGTGCAAAATGGAAAGCAAATACAAACCAACCTCCAAACAAGCGAGTGGCGGCCATTAGCTATGAACCCTCCAGCATGTGCTTTGAACTTGACTTTTATCGCTAAGTCCTTAGAGTTAAGGATAACCATCAAACAAAAGCTCAGATTTCACATAATATATTCAAACAGCTATTTAAATACAACATATAATTCCACTGTGTGATTACCCTGGGGTTTTAATTGGGGAGTTCTCTGTCTGCCGCTGAGGAGAATGTCATGACATGCTTTACTCAATACTCATAGACACATGGCCAATATGACAGCAGTATATCTCGGTTGTGCTGAGACGTTTAGTAGCAGTGAAACGACGCCAAGATGCAACAGCTGATGAGCAACCCTTACTGTCTACCCACTGTGGATCTAGCCATCATGTGCGGTGTCCATCTGTGGATAGAGCCATCCTGGGTGCTCCGGCCCATTCCAGTGTGTATGACTACATACGCCTATTCACCACTGTTATGTTTTGTGGTCTAATATGAATGAATCACATTGTAATCCCCACACCTTTCACCAGCACAGAGATTACCACCAAGCACAGTAACTGCATGGAGACAAAGCCACAAACCAATGAATACTGTACCGTGATATGATACCACAGGATATCCCCGAAAAAAGGAAATCAATTTTGATAAAACATTGACCCCAGTGAAGATTAGTAAAAATAGGAGGGAAGTATAATACACATAATCCTTTTTTATTCCATTTCCTTTCTATTTTGTTCATTGAATGCTAATTCTCTCTGCGGTGCGGTAATGCTCACCATGGATAAGCTGTATGGTAATAGATTCGCTTCATACCAACTTCACACAGAAATGTGTCAAAACTCCTCAGACACAGAACCCCCCCCCCCCCCCCCCCCCCCAGTCAGAAAAAAATTGCTCCCTGGTCTTTACCCTCCATTATTTCTCTTTTAGCAGCATTCATTTCTACTTCAAATGTTTATTTGAGGTATTCAGGAATGAGAGCTAATAGCTGGAATTGTGTTTGGTAATAATTGATGTGGTGTGAAGTTCTAAGTTCTCTGGAGAGGCTCTGGTCTAATTCATCTGGACGAATCCCATCATAATTCTACCATCTTCATGTTCAAACCAGCTTCTCGCTTGTTGAACATTTATGCAAGGAACATTTTCAAATTCATAGTTTCCTTAGCCAAAACCAAGTTCGAACTCTGGAGTTTCAAAGTTCCCACTCAAATGGTTTTGAATGGGACGTGCAGAGCTTCTGTCCACAAATCACACACTTCATCACGCGCTTGTTTATTTGCTACCAGCTTGTTTCCAACAACAATATTTATCCCTTTGCTAATGCTTTTTTAAACGCCATACGTTCTCAGCCTAGACCATTTTCTCTCATTGTTAAAGGAGGTAGATATCAAAGTTTTAGTAATCAGGGGAGGGGAGGATGGGCGGTCATTAAATTGAAGAGCAATACATGTTGTTCTCCACTCTGCTCTCCTTTTTAATGTGCCGGATGACAAATTACAGCCCTGAGGTTTCTCTTGTTATTCCACAATTATGGTCCCAGTATTTCTGCTTTACTTTTCGTGAGGTAGGAGAGGGTTCAGAACAATCTGTTCTTCGTTGTGTACGTCTACATGGTGGTTGGCTCTTATCATTCTCTTACATGAGGGTTAACAGAGCGGTACACTGGGTCTTACGGTCCTATGGCTCCTAGACCTAGAAATGATGCCCGGGACAATAGCATAATATCCACATCTCAAATCAAATAAACTTTTTTTTTGTCACATGCGCTGAATACAACAAGTGTAGACCTTACCGAGAAATGCTTACTTACAAGCCCTTAACCAACAGTGCAGTTCAAGAAGAATTAAGAAAATATCTACCAAATAAACTAAAGTAAAAAATTATAAAAAGTAACACTATAAAATAACAATAACAAGACTATATACAGGGGGTACCGGTACCGAGTCAATGTGCAGGGGTACAGGTTAGTCAAGGTAATTTGTGCATGTAGGTAGGGGTGAAGTGACTATGCATAGATAATGAACAGCGAGTAGCAGCAGTGTACAAAACAAATGGAGGGGGGGGGGGGGGGGGGGGGGGGGGGGTTGTCAATGAAAATAGTCTGGTAGTCATTTGATTCATTGTTCAGCAGTCTTATGGCTTTTGGTCCTAGACTTGGTGCTCCGGTAACACTTGCTGTGCGGTAGCAGAGAAAACAGTCTATGCTTTGGGTGACTGGAGTCTCTGACAATTTTTTGGGCTTTTCTCTGACAATACTTACTATATAGGTCCTGGATGGCAGGAAGCTTGGACTCAGTGATGTACTGGGCCGTACGCATTACCCTCTGTAGCGCCTTATGGTCAGATGCCGAGCAGTTGCCATACCAGGCGGTGATGTAACCGGTCAGGATGCTTTCAAAGGTGCAGCTGTAGAACTTTTTGACGATCTGGGGACCCATGCTAAATCTTTTCACTCTCCTGTGGGGGGAAAGGTGTTTGCTGTGCCCTCTTCACGACTGTCTTGGTGTGTTTGGACCATGATAGTTCGTTGGTGATGTGGACACCAAGGAACTCTCAACTCGCTCCACTACCGCCGCGTCAATGTTAATGAGGCCTGTTCGGCCTGCCTTTTCCTGTAGTCCACGATCAGCTCCTTTGTCTTGCTCACATTGAGGGAGAGGTTGTTGTCCTGGCTCCACACTGCCAGGTCTCTGACCTCCTCCCTATAGGCTGTCTCATTGTTGTCGGTGATCAGGCCTACCACTGTTGTGAACAGGGAGTACAGGAGGGGACTAAGTACACACCCTTGAGGGGCCCCAGTGTTGAGGATCAGTGTGGCAGATGTGTTGTTGCCTACCCTTACCACCTGAGGGTGGCCCGTCAGGATGTCCAGGATCCAGTTGCTGAGGGGGATGTTTAGTTCCAGGGTCCTTAGCTTAGTGATGAGCTTTGTGTGCACTATGGTGTTGAACGCTGAGCTGTAGTCGATGAACAGCATTCTTACGTAGGTGCTATTCTTGTCCAGGTGGGAAAGGGCAGTGTGGAGTGCGATTGAGATTGTGTCATCTGTGGATCTGTTGGGGCGGTATGTGAATTTGAGTGGGTCTAGGTATCTGAGAGGATGCTGTTGATGTGAGCCATCTAAGCACTTCATGGCTACCGGCGTGAGTGCTACGAGGCGGTTGTAACGAAAGTCGTCAGGAGAAGGAGAGGAGGACCAAAGTGCAGCGTGGTATGTATCCATAATACTTTTAATCAAGATGAATACACGAACAAAAACGACCAACGAACAGTTCTGACAGGTGCAACAAACACTAACCAGAAAATAATCACCCACAACTCAAAGTGGGAAAACAGGATACCTAAATATGGTTCTCAATCAGAGACAACGATAGACAGCTGCCTCTGAGAACCACACACGGCCAAACGCAAAGATATAGACAACATAGAACACCAGACATAGAATGCCCACCCCAACTCACGCGCCCTGACCAACCAAAATAGAGACATAAAAAGGATCTCTACGGTCAGGGCGTGACAGCGGTCTCCATCTTGCTTGGAGTTGTCAGTTATTCAAATGTCTTTCTGTTCAGAAATACCTTGAGCAACAATTGTTTTGTACAGTGAGGAGAGCTGCAGTGTGCAAATTAGTTGTACCAGAGAGGAATTTTGGGCTTGAGATAAGTCCGTTTTTTGCATGGAGGTCTATGAGAGAGTGTCGAATTACGAGAGGCTTATTTGATCAAATAGAAGTTTTGTTATGTTTAGGCTGTTAGAAATGTACTGATATAAGTGGATGCACGTGGCATTCCGGCAACAACTTAGTTGTGGCTGTTGTTCACATGCATATCTTCCCTTCTCATTGGCTAGAATGGTTCCACCTGATCTCGCCTGCTTTCAATCGTTGAGGACATGAATTTCCATTGTTAGAGCGGTAAGTCAGCTATCTTGTCAATATAATAGATCACCTTTGGTTGTACATGGATAAGGCCAATGATGTCACCTTTAGACTCGCTCACGTAGGCCTACCACCAAGCCGCCTGCTCCCTCCCCTGCCTCAGTTGTCGTCACACTGCAATATGCTACACCAAAACTGACAACTTTTCAAAACTCCTTCTCATGTCTCTTTAACTCTCATAAAAAAATAAGCTATGCATGGAGGAATCTGTTTCTGTAATCGCTGGCCTGGACAATGGATGTTCCTGTGGATTTGCGTATGAGGCGGAGATGAATTTCAACCTCTCAGATAGAAGAGCTGTGATGAACAATATCGTGGAACGGAGAGGAG